>NW_022196911.1:57107710-57167682 GCF_008632895.1 Mastomys coucha
AAAAAAAAAAAAAAAAATATATATATATATATATATATGTTCTTGTTCGCCAGGCAGTGTTGGCATACGCCTTTAATCCAAGCACTTGGGAGGCAGAGACAGGCAGATTTCTGAGTTTGAGGCCAGCCTGTGTGGACTCCTTCCCCCCTGACTGGTCAGGAGGGAAGTCAGGAGTCCTGACTGCTGATCCTTAGATCAAAGACTTAGCAGGTCTCATGCTTATGTTAAAGGTTTACCGGATCTTCCTTTCAAGATCTCCTTCTGGTCTGGTGTTAATGGATTTTCTCCTGTTTATGTTAAGATGAACAAGTTTCGAATTCCTCTGGGTCTGGTTCCTAGCGTGACTATAAATACTGAGTGAATTTCAGTAAATCGCTCTCTTATCACTTCTACCTGGCGTCTGTGTCCTTCCTTGTTAACCGTTTGCTTTCCCAAGACCCAATTAACCCAGTTGATATATTTACCCACAGAAGAAGAGAGACCGCGGGCCGGTCCCCTTCAAGCCTGGTCTATCGAGTGAGTTCCAGGACAACCAAGGCTAAACAGAGAAACCCTGTTTTGAAAAACCAGAAAAAAAAAAAAAGTTCTTGTTCAAAACTCTAAGGAATTCTGCTTCATTTAATTAAAAGCTTCTAGCCATGGGGAATGCAGAATTTTACACTACTAGATGTGTCCCCTAGGTGGCAGCAGAGTCCTAACTCTAATTCTGATCTGCTGGGCTTCTGTTTTGGGAGGGTGTGATGGGAACTAGGGGAGTGGGGATGTCTATTTGCTTGTTCTCTTTGTTGTTCTTGTTGTTTTATTTGTTTGTACTTTGAGACAGAGTCTTTCACTGTAAACCAGGCTGATCGTCTACTTGTGGCAATCCTCCTGCCTTAGTCTCTCTAGAGCATTAGGAGTACAGGTATATGTCAATGTATCCAGCTTCCTGGTCCTTTTAAAAACTAATGATGACAATGAGAGTGTACTTATGTAACATAGATATGTATATGTATACCTATATGTATATCTGTATTACATAATAAACATTACATAATATATTATATAATATATTACATAATATATTGCATATATATGTTTTGCAAATAGGCAAATTTTGAGCCATCTTTAATTTAAATTTTATTTTTAATTGACTATCATGACTATTATATTACTATTATGAGGCTTTAGTTCATTCCCCTGTGGACAGAAGAAGTTTGTAATGACAGACAGATTTTTTTTTTTAAAGATTTATTTATTTTATGTATATGAGTACACTGTAGCTATTTTCAGACACACCAGAAGAGGACATCAGATTCTATTTCAGATGGTTGTGAGTCACCATATGGTTGCTAGGAATTGAACTCAGGACCTCTGGAAGAGCAGTCAGTGCTCTTAACCACTGAGCCATCTCTCCAGCCCCATAGACAGAGATCTTAATGTGGTCTTCAGTGATTCATATATGTATATATACTGCCACATAAATCATAATCAAGGAAATGTCCCACAGGCTTGCCTAATCTCAACTGAGAGTCTCTCTTCCAATATGATTCTAGATCATGTCAATCTGACATAAAACTAACCAAGACAACTATGTTATTCAAGAATTAAGCAATTTAACACTGGTTAGAGAAGGCTTTAAATTTCTATTGGGCATAAGAGTCCCAGGGTGTAGTTTTGGTTATTATAAAAAAATAAAACTATAAATTTAATAATAAACAAATACAAAAAAAGTTTATAAACTCTGGTACTCTTAAGCATAAAAAGAATTTATCTGGATTACATGAGAGCCGTTTGTGAGGGTTCAAAATGGTATTTAATCTAAAGTGTCTTCAGGTCCATGTATTTCTCAGCTTGACGCTGGAAGGTCCCCAGCCTCCCACTTGGAAGGTCCTGAAACCTTTGAGGGATGAGGACTGTGGAAAGCATTCAGGTCATTGAAAACATGCCTGTTGAATGGGACATTGTATACCAGCTCGTTCCTTTTTTCTTTTGTTTTCTGAGCATTAGATGAGCCCTTTGCCCTTTCATTCAGATCCTATCAGGGATGCCAATGGTCAGAAACCCTCAAAGCAGTGAGTAAGAATCAACTTTTTTCTTTACAAGTTGATTATCTCAGGTACTTGGTACAATAGTAGAAAGCTGACTCCAGTGAACAGGCTCATCAAACAGGCCCAAGCAAAAGCGCCTCCCTGATGGCCTTTCAGGTAAGCAAGACGGCGAGGTCCCTGCCACTGCCACAAGAGGGCTCTCTAGCAACGCGACTCACTGGAACTTGATTCACTTTTTTTTTTTTTTTTTTTTGGTTTTTCGAGACAGGGTTTCTCTGTGTAGCCCTGGCTGTCCTGGAACTCACTCTGTAGACCAGGCTGGCCTTGAACTCAGAAATCTGCCTGCCTCTGCCTCCCAAGTGCTGGGATTAAAGGTGTGCGCCTCCACGGCCCGGCTTGACTCACTTTTGCATTGTGCATTCCAAACTTCAGGGTGGCACACCCCTTTGACAACTTAGAGCCCCAAAGGATGAAGAGAGGGATGGCCTCCCTACTGCAGTCACTAGAAAAGTAGGATCTACAGCATGCTTGCAACAATTCAGGCACATTCTTTGTCTCCAGCTTCGACAGTGGAGTGCCTCAATCCTGGAGTGCCTTTAAAAATTATTATCGTTATTATTATTGTTGTTGCTGCTGCTGTTGTTATTGTTGTTGTTGTGTATGTGTCTGTATGCTTTTACTGCTGAGCCATCTTGCTACCCAAGTAGTGCTTTTGTTTGTTTTGTTTTTCGAGACAGAGTTTCTCTGTGTAGCCCTGGCTGTCCCGGAACTTGCTCTATAAACCAGGCTGGCCTCGAACTCAGAGATCCACTTCTGATGGATCAAAAGAGTGCACCACCATCGCCTGGCCCTGGTAGCGCTTTTATTGTTGCTTATTTTGATTTGGAGATGTGAGGGCGCGAGACGGGGCTAGAGTTGACTGTCCAGAGCCTTTGTTTTGTATGGGGATACTTCAGCCAGACACAAGGTCTCACCAAGAATGGTGATGCTCACTGAACTACAATGCAAGAAGCAAAACAGAAAGGAATTTTCTTTTGAACACTTATCGTGAGGAAATTACTAGAGGGAAAGCGTCAGACAAGCCAACGAGGAACATAGCAACAGAAGGGAGGCGGTAAATGCTGAGGCTTGGTGACCGAAAAAGGCGAGGTCAGCGCATAGTGGCAAAGGGCAGTCTGCCGGAATACAGGCATGTAAATAGGTGAAGCAACTGCGTGGTTATTTACAAAGCAGAACTCCAGGGGGACGGGGTGGGGGGGCGCACAAAGATGACATCAGATGTTCAAACTATAACTAAGGACACGGAAGACCTTAAGACTGCAACTAACAAGTTATTACGCAGGAGAATGTAGGTAAGGCCAGAAAGGCCTGATGGGAGGGCACAGGGGAGGGCGAAGGGTGAAAGAACACCAGAGAATTGTGGAAGGACCAAGAGACACTGGCGAAACTGGGTTGGATTATGTCGTACTTTGGAGGGCTGTGTCAAGCAGGAGGCACAGCTTAGAGAGATCGTTAGGGAAAGCAGGCTTGTGTAACATACGGGCCTATTTTCTTCAAGGGAAGGAAATGACACCTGTTCACCCGGAAGGCTCTTGTGTGTGTTGTTTAACAATCTGGTGATCATCTGCTATTCTACAGAGCCAACCTTCACCTGAATCTGCCCAAATCCTGAGCATTGTCTAGGCCCCAGTCCAGAGCTTTGTCTCCCAGTGAATAGAGCCCATCCTTATGAGAGAGGGAACTTTGACTTTGCATTCTCCATCAATAGAATCTATCTGTGTGTTTATTAAAGGGCTCTCGAAGGCTCCAGCATGGCAAACATGGAGCTGGCAGGCTTGTCCTCTCCCCGTCCCCTGCTCTTGTTAAACCATTAGGTTATATTCCTAAAGCTAGCCCCCAAGGTCTAGCCCCTCATTTGGCCACTTCCTTATGCCTGACTAAAATAGGTCCAGCGGTCCGCAGAGATAGCTTAGCAGTTAAGAGCATTGACTGCTCTTCTAAAGGTCCAGAGTTCAAATCCCGACAACCACATGGTGGCTCACAACCATCCATAATGAGATCTGACGCCCTCTTCTGGTGTGTCTGAAGTCAGCCACAGTGTGCTTACAAATAATAAATAATAAATAAATAAATAAATTGCCGGGCGGTGGTGGCGCACGCCTTTAATCCCAGCACTTGGGAGGCAGAGTCAGGCAGATTTCTGAGTTCAATGCCAGCCTGGTCTACAGAGTGAGTTCCAGGACAGCCAGGGCTACACAGAGAAACCCTGTCTCAAAAATAAATATAAAATAAATAAAATAAAATAAAATAGGTCCAGCAGTCAAAATTCATTATTTGGCCACACTGACTAGTATGCCCAGTGAAGACTTACCATCTTATCCTAGCACAGACTTTCCTTTTCTCCATAAAAACCATTCCTGCAGAGAGGAGACACATGCTGCCATCTTTGCCTGATCCAGAGGCAGCAGTCTGTCCCCATCATGCTTGTCCCTCCTGGGTAATAGAATCTCCTTTGTGCTGAGAACTTGGTGTCTGGGTATGTTCTGTGCCCACTCTGAGGCTTCTTCACTTATTACAAAGTGGCTCTTTCTTCTTAGGCCTTTGCGGTGAGCACTATTTATCAGTCAATAGAACTCATTCTTAATGGAAGAGTCACAGGTGCTTTGCTAGTTTGAAAGGGAGTTTAGGTGCAGCCATCCCTGAAGCTTTATTGTCATAATTGTCACATGGAGACTTTACCCCAAGGCTTTACTGTGCTTAAATGTGTATGGAAAATAAACCATGAGATCAGACTCTGGAAGTGGTGTGTGTGTGTGTGTGTGTGTGTGTGTGTGTGTGTGTGTGTGTATGGGCGTGCGTAGGAGAGCCTTGTGGTACACACCTTTTCTCAACGTGCTTAAGAGGCAAAGGCAAGTGGGTCTCTGAGTTCACAGTTAGTCCCATATACATGGGGAGCTCAGAGCTACAGAGTGAGAACCTGCTAAAAAATAAAATCCAAACCCAACCCAACCCAACCCAACCCAAAGCAAACCAAATCAAGGGCCAGCAGGATAGCTTACTGTGCTTAAATGTGCTTTGCTACCATGCCTGGCAACCTGTTTGATCTCAGACAAACGCATGGTGGAGGGAGAGAACTGACTCCAGTAATATGTTTTCTTTTTTTTTTTTTCTTTTCTCCCCCCCCCCCTTTTTTTTGAGACAGGGTTTCTCTGTGTAGCCCTGGCTGCTCTGGAACTCACTCTGTAGACCAGCCTGGCCTCAAATTCAGAAATCCATCTGCCTCTGCCTCCCAAGTGCTGGGATTAAAGGCGTGTGCCACCACCGCCCGGCTGTAAGATGTTTTCTTACCTCCACATGCATGTGTCCCATATGCACCCTGTATACACATGCACACCACAAATATAAATAAAGTGAAACCAAAAACCCCAAGACAAAACTCCAAGAGCTGATTTTGATAAACCATGCTTTCTTTCAAACAAAGCATACAGACAGGGCCAGAGAACGAGCTCAATTTCAAAAGCTCTTGCCTTGCTGGCACAGATCTGAGCTCCATCCCCAGAACCCATGAGAAAAGTCAGTGGAGGTGGCACCTATAATCCCGATGCTGGGAAGGGAGAGAGACCGGCTGATCCTTGAGGCTGCCAACCAGCCTGGCCTGCTTGCCAAGTGTCAGGCCAGTGAGAGACCTGTCAAAAGAAAGATGGCTGAAGCCGGGCGGTGGTGGCGCACGCCTTTAATCCTAGCACTTGGGAGGCGGAGGCAGGCGGATTTCCGAGTTCGAGGCCAGCCTGGTCTACATAGTGAGTACCAGGACAGCCGGGGTTACAGAGAGAAACCCTGTCTCGAAAAACCAAAAAAAAAAAAAAAAAAAAAAAAAAAAAAAAAAAAAAGAAAGATGGCTGGCACCAGAGAAACAGCACCTGAGGTCCTTTGGGCTTCAAATGTAGACACACACACACAAATGTATACCTGCACATATATGTACACATCACACATAATCTCGCACACATGCATAGACATACATACAAACAACTCCCCAAGTTATCTTTTCTTCCCACTTTTCAAGTACATTTGCATAAAAGTCAAGTAAACTGACCTTTGTCAACCTTTAAACTTTCCTTTAGTTTCTTCAGGTCCAAATCTCACAAAACCCAGTCCAAGCTTCAGTTCTTCATGTCTGTCCAGTAACGTCTGAGCTCACAGCTTCCCAAAGGCTAACCATGTCCCTCCCACCCTCTTGTCAAAGTTCTGCTTCTTTGAGGCATCAACTTTACCACACTCTCTCCTTCCTATTTATTTTACCTTCCTTTAAAATTTTGTGTGTGTTGGGCATGGTGGTGCATGGCCTTCGACCCCAGTACTCAGGAGGCAGACTTGTTTCTGTGAATTCAAGGGCTTGAGGACAGTCTGTTCTAAGTCACAAGTTCTAGGACAGCCAGGGCTAAAAAATCAAAAACACATCCCCTCCCCAAACTGAACCAAATCAAAAACTCTCTCTCCGTGTGTGTGTGTGTGTGTGTGTGTGTGTGTGTGTGTGTGTGTGAGTGTGTGTGTGTGTGTGTGTGTGTGAGTGTGTGTGTGTGTGAGAGAGAGAGAGAGAGAGAGAGAGAGAGAGAGAGAGAGAGAGAGAGAGATCTGTGTGCGAGTAAGTGTTGACACAAGTGTGTCACAGCATAGCGTGTGGTAAGTCAGAGGATAAGCTCAGGTCAGTCCTTGTCCTTGCCTTCCACACTTTTGAGACAGGGTCTCTTTGTTGCTCACCATGTGTACACCAGACTCCCTGACCCAAGCTTCTGGGTTCTCCTGTCTGTACTTTCAATCTCCTTCAATCTGGGATTAAAGATGCATGCCATCAAGTCTGGCTTTACATGGGCTCTGGGGGTTCAAATTCAGTTTCTCATGCTTTCATGGCAGGTGAGCCATCCCCCTAATGCCTGCTTACTTCTTATTAATTAAAGACAGCGATCACTGTGCTTACCATTGTATTTCTCTATCAAGGACAGCTTGGGTACTAACACATAGACGGGCACGTGATGGCCCTAACTTGACTCCATGCTTACCACCCATCTTACTATCTGGGTGCTGTATAAGAAAGGATCATCGACTGGGTGGCTTAGATTATAGAGATGGATTCTCATGGGCCTCCCTCCAGGTATTTAAAGTCAAGCTTGACCTGATGTCGGTGAAAATTCACTTCCTGATTAATTGATAGGAACTTCTTTCTATGTCCTCACACCGGGAGATGTACAAGGAAACTCTTTTTGAGGGTATTAATCCATTTCCTGAAGTCTCTGCCTCATTATCTGCTAAAGGCTCCACCTGGGAGCATGGAACATCATTGGGGATTGTGTTGTAACATCTGAACAGGGACGGAGTCATCCAGTCCAGAGCATCCGCCATTCTCAATGTCTGACCTGGCAACTATCAACACTCTATGTTATCATTCTGGGTTGATTTGTTGATTTTCTTTTTTTCCTACAGCATCATACACACACACAGACACACAGACATACACACACACACATACACACACACACATACACACACACACACACACACACACACACACAGCCTCTCTTCTTTTCCAGAGAAAACCCCTTTGACTTTCTTCCCTCTACTAAAGGAGACCTTCATTCTCCTTCTTTTATGCTTCCCTCATCTTACAGCACGGGGTGGGGTGAGGGCTGCTTCCATCTGGGCCAGGATTCCTCTCTCCTTTCCCTTTTTTACGTGCACCACGTGCGTCGTCTGCTGAGCAGCCACGCAGAGTTAACGTTATTTTCCTGACTGTCCTTCAGGAGTATTCTTTCCATAAACATTTTAACATGCTGAAGTTTCTCCCATCGTGAAAACAAAGCAAAACACCAACAAAGGCCAGCCCAACATACAAACCCTCCTTCAACAGTTTTTCCACCTCTATTCCCAGGGCCTCTCTTCCCCTCCCCACCTCATCTAGAAAGAATCGGCCGTGTTTCATCCTCACTACCTCACACATGACTCATGATCTTGTCATTCTGTTCATGCATATTTAACAGTCGTAAATGACTTTTATATTAATAAATATAGAACATGTTCTTTAGTCCCTGGACAAAACGTCCACCCCCAGGGGAGGGAGAACCAGGTTGAGAGAAAGGACAACCCTGAACGTGGTCTTGACCTTGTTCAATTCCAGGGCCTCAGAGGTGTTCTAGGAAGGCTACAGTGAGGGGGAGGTCTAAGTTGGAACATAAATGGTCCCTGCAGTGTACCCACAGGAATGTGTGCCCGTGTGTGTGCGCGCGCGTGTGTTTGTGTGTGTGTGTGTGTGTGTGTGTGTGTGTGTAGATAACCAATGTCAAATGAGTCATGGAGTTATTTGAGGGGAACAAGGGAAACCTAGTCAAGTTCTCAAACTTGAATTTACTTCGAAATCATGTCAAGAATTTACTTGTAAAAGTACAAATTGCTGGATCCCATCTTTACAGAAAGCGTTTTTCTTTTTTGAATACAGTAAAATCAAATAGTGCTGTGAGTGGAGTTCCATGGTAGAACGCTTACTTAGCATGTATGAGGCTCTGGTTTTCATCTCCCGCACCACCAAAAATGACCCAAACCAAAACCTAATATTCTCTGTAGGATGCAGACTCTTGCACTGTAAGCAAGCTCTGGTACAATGTTGAGGGAATTGGTTTGAAATCCTCACTTTAAGAACAATGGTCTGGAAGCTTATTTGGAGACTCTAGCAGGGGAGCTCAGCTACTCGAACACCCTTGACCTAAGATGGGTCTTCCAATCTTTGCGGAAGGTCACCAAGTACATAGCTTGTACACCAGAACACACATGGAACAGTGAGAGAGGAAGGCCAAGCAGCGGTGACACTTGCTTTTAATCCCAGCACTTGGGAAGCAGAGGCAGGAGGATCCCTGTGAGTTTGAGGCCAGCTTGGTCTGCAGAGCGAGTTCCAGGACAGCTAGGGCTACACCAAGAAATCCTGTCTCAGAGGAGAAGGGGAGGGGGGAGAGGGGGACAAGGAGAGAGGGAGACAGGGGGGAAGGAGGAGAGGGGGAACGGGGAAAGGGGAGAGGGAAGAGGGGGTAGAGAGAGAGAGACCGGGTGGTGGTGGGCCTTTAATTCCAGCACTCAGAAGGCAGAAGCAGGTGGATCCCTCTGAATTCCAGGCCAGCCTGGTCTATAAAGTGAATTCCAGGACAGGACATCCAGAACTACAAGGAGACACCCTATCTTGACACTCCCCCCCCCCCCCAAATAGAATAGTCTAAAGTACCAAGAGGGACTCTCTTTCTTCCCCAGTGAGATGTTCCATCATCGACTGCCCATCAAAGGAGGTTGAGCCGGTGAGAACACCCCTCCGGAAAGAAACCGCTAGACTAGAACGGAGGTTCTTGGACTACATCTCCCAGAAAGCCCCGCACTGGCGCGCGGGCGCCCCCTGGACGTGGCCAGTGGGAAGGTGCTAGCAGGATCGCTAAGACCTTCCCCAGAGCATCCGTGAGCTTGGAAAGCCGCGTTGGCTGCGGGCTGCGGCGGCGCGGGAGTCCGGTCCGAGAGAACCACGGCAGGTGAGTTGGGGTGCGGGCTGCTCGGTCCTCTGTTTCTCAGCTGCCTTATCTCAGGTCTGGTAAACAAGACAGGGTGCAGGAGTCCTGGCTCGGGGACGTGGGGTGCCCTTCTGGAAAGACGCGCTGCGGTCCTGGGTACCCAGGAGGCGGGCAGCGAGGGGACCGCGCTGCAGGTGGGGACCGCAGGTAGCCGACCCTCCCCTCGGGCCGCGGGGTTGGCGCAGCAGCCTGGCACGGGGGCCAGGTGGCTCGGCCAGCTGTGGCCCTGGAGAGCCCCAGCCCCCGGGACAGGTGCGTGCGCTTCGGCGGGACTGGGGTGCCCCTGAGTGTTCGTTCACAGAGCCTCTGAGTCCCTGCCTTGCCCAGGTGATCGCCTAGGGATCGGGCTGCGGGTTTCCAGGACGCCTAGGAGCGCGGGGAACTGTGTGGATGCTGATGCGTGTCCCTGCGGTGCGCAGGCTAGCTGAGCGCAACAGTGCCGCTCTCTTTTCCTTAATGCCCTTGGAACAAAATTAGTTTTATGTGCTTTTTTCTTTTTTCTAAAACAAGTTTGATTCTGAATATCTTAGTTTGATTTTGTGCGAGCTCCATACGCCAGCACGCAAGTTTATATAATAAGCGGTATACGCTTTGGGGAAAAAAAAAATTCCCATTGAAGGTGCTCTTCCTTGCCCTCTATCGGATGAATTATGTCGAACTGGTTGACATGGGTATCCATTAGTAACTGCGGTGGCTGGAGGCGAGAGATAAAGTGTTTTTGAGTGAAGTCACGACCGAACCCTTTTGATCAGTTTTTGGTTTCTTACGATTTGGTTATCCAGTTTCAAACATGGTGTTATTTCAACACGGAGTTGGAGGGTGGAGACCGAGGGTTGTCAATTTTCAAACCCTAGTCTAAGGAAAATAGCTTTGCATGATTAACTCAAAGCCGTCAAGTTTGCTTATTGATTATTTTGAGACAGGGTCTTGCTAGCTATCTCTGACGAGCCACCACACCCGCAGTCATTTCGTTTGTGTTTTCAAGATAAGTGTCTCCTTAGGCAGTTCTGGCTGGCCTGGAAGTGCTTTGTGGCCCAGGCTGGGCCCTTCTCCTTCCACCCCTTGAGCATTGGGAATTTAAGGAGTGAGCCACCACACTTGGCCAAAGAAAGCATTTGTAGCGCCAACTCTGCTGCCCCTTCTGAAGCCCGCATCAGTTTCAGTGGTAATTTTTTTCAGCTGATTTGTGGATGTGCTAGGTAGATAACTTTATTGTTTGTTAAGAAGCACCATAGGACATTCTTGTCTTGTTTGGTTTTAGGGAAATGTTCCCCTGTCTTTTCTGTAACTGGACTCTGTTGTGTTAAATGTATTTTTATTCATACCTGATTTCTTACACTTTAAAAGTCTAGGAAGGCTGGCTTCCCCTCCCCCATGCTTTGTACATCACACGTTGATAGGACCATGTAGGTTTCCTTCTTTAAAATCCCTAGCACATTATTATTTTTGCTGGATTTTTATCACTAAAATCCTGTAATACTTGAAAATGAATTTTCTTGGAGCTGTGTATGGTGGCTCGTGACTGTAATTCCAGCACTCCAGACTGAGGGAAGAGGATGAGTTTGGGGCCAGCCTATGCTACATGGCAAGACCCTGTCTCCAACAAACAGTAACAAGACCACAACAGCTAAAGACAAACAGAAAAACCCAGTCCCAACCCCAAGAACAAAATCTCACCTAAAAATGCATGTTTGGCTGGTTTGGTCGATCCGAACACTAACATCTTCTTTAGTGCTGGTAACTGGCTTTGCTGTGAAGTTTTCCTCCTCCCTGTAATTAGACTTGTGCTGTTCATAGTGATCCTGCTGGGAACTTCCTATCATTTTCTGTGCTTTGGACAGAAGAATGATCTGTTCCTTGAAGTCTGGCAGAAATCGCCTACAGACTGCCCAGGCTGCTGCTGGCAGGTTTTACAAAGCCGATAGCAGCATTCACCAGCCTTCTCACTTGTGCCATGACCACTGATTGTTTGAAGCTGGCCTGTTGCTCCAGTCATTTTAATACCCATTATTGTCTCAGGAAATCATTAGCATTACTCATAACCAGACTATGTTAGCACATGGTACATACTCTCTTTCAGAAGATAAACTCATGCATTTATGATGAGTTATTATTCTTATTCATACTAAGGCTTCGTGGCTTCTCTCTTTCTTCCTCTTTTTTAATTTATTATTATTATTATTATTATTATTATTATTATTATTATTATTATTATTATTATTATTATTATTTTGGTTTTTTGAGACAGGGTTTCCCTGGCTGTCCTGGAACTCACTCTAGACCTTGAACTCAGAAATCCTCCTGCCTCTACCTTCCAAGTTGCTGGGATTAAAGGCCTGTGCCACCACTGCCCAGCTTTTTCTTCCTCTTGTTAGTATGTATTAAGTGTACAAAATAATGGCTTCCATGTACTTTTTTACACGTATATAATGTACTTTGACTGTACCCACCTTTTTTTTTTTTTTTTTTTTTTCAAGACAGGGTTTCTCTGTGTAGCCTTGGCTGTCCTGGAACTCACTCTGTAGACCAGGCTGGCCTCCAACTCAGAAATCCACCTGCCTCCGCCTCCCAAGTGCTGGGATTAAAGGCGTGCGCCACCACCGCCCGGCCCACCTTTTTTTTTTATTGGTCAGGCTTACTTATGATTGCTTCTTTCCTGAATCCTTCCAAAGAATCAGTTTTTTGAGTTAATGACTAATGCTATTGAATAGTATTTTCCTATGCTCCTAACTTCTGTTATTAAACTTTGATTCTACTTAGGTGAGTTTATTGTGTCCACATTCTGGTCCTTGAATTGAAAGCGTGAATCCTTTATGCAATCATTCGGCCCTTGCGCTAAGCAGGTCCAAGATGTGCATTTTTGCCCTGTGGCCTGAGCTGTGTTTTTACTTTAACCCCTGGGTTATAGGCACTGCTGCTGATGTTGTGGTCTTGTAATATGGTGGTCATCACAATTAGCAACACAGGCAGCATCACACTACCTACCTGTCTGTCACTCTCCTCCTGTTTTCTGTCACATGCTGTCTTCTGGGGAGCATTTCCCTTCTCCATTAAGTACACTTTTAAAAATCTCATTCAGTCATGATAAACTGTTGGTAATATCTGAGAATACCTTTATTTTGTCTCCATTTTTGGACTTGGCTTTCCCCATGTTTCTTTCTTAAACTAATTTCGGAGGGTGTGTGTGTGTGTGTGTGTGTGTATTAGCATTTTTGTAGCTGGGAGATTTGAGGATCTAGCCTGCCATATTACTAACAAGAAAGTAGAGGTAAAAAGATATTATTTTGTAGTGTAATGAACCGGGAGTTTTGTGATCTTTAATATATTGAGCACTTTTTTTTTCTTTTGGTTTTTCAAGATGGAGTTTCTCTGTGTAGTCCTGGCTGTCCTGGATCTCACTTTGTAGACCAGGGTGCTTTTTGAGACTGGCCTGACTCTGCCTCCTGAGTGCTGGGATTAAAGGTATGGACCACCACACCCAGTCTATATTGGGTACTACCCAGTCTATATTGGGTACTATCTTTGAAAGTCAGCTGCTTTGCTAGTGTTTATTAACATTGCTGCCTAACCAATCTCTAGAGCCACCCATCTTGAGAACTGAAACTGGATGCACATTATCCTTCCCTTTGCCCTCATGGCTGTTACTCTCTCTGTCTCTGGGACTGGGTTTTAGGTACTTCATATGGTGCTTTATATGATATCTGGTTTTTAGGCACAGGGTTGTTTTATTTAGGTTTATTTATTGATTAATTTACTTATTTATTTAGTATGGCTTCATAAAGATTCTATGTTGTATTGTGTGTCTGTCCCAGTTCCCTTCCTTTTGAAGTCTGAATAATGGTCCAGCCTCTGTGCGGGCCACACAGTGCTTACCTGTTGTCGGAGTCTTTTATCAGTGAGCATATGTTGCTCTCACAGTTTAGTTACTGTAGATGACCATTGTGCACACATATCTCTTCAATAATCTGTTCTCAATTCCTTTGAGAAATGAATATACATAGATGTTGGAATTACTAGCTTATAAACTAACTTGTTTTTTTTTTTTTTTAAGCTTTTGGGAATTCACCATACAATTATCCATAAAGTTTGTTCCTTTTACATTCCCATTAACCTCCCTCTCTCCTGATACAGCCATCTTGACAGATACATATTTTTGTCTTTAAATAGGTAGCTTTTGTCTTATATTTTATTTATTTCTTGGGTGTATGTGTATGTTATAATTCATAACGGTAGCAAAATTACAGATGTGAAGTAGCAACAAGGTAATTTTATAATTGGGAGTCACCACAGCATGGGGAGCTATATCAAAGAGTCACAGCGTTCAGAGGGTTGAGAAACTTCTGGGGTGTGTGTGCGAATGAGAGCACAGCTAGTCAGACTCGGTTGCCTGCTTCTACCATGTCGGTCCTAGGGATGGAACTCAGGCCAGCAGGCTTATGTCAGGAACCCAGAGAGCCATCTCACTGGCCTCTGCTTTAATCCACCAATAATTATTTTGACTATTGACATTTTGGGGCTTACTGTCTTATTTGTTCTTATTTGTCTTATTCTTATTTATTTCTAGTCTCTACCCCTTCTTTTCCCCGCCTACCTTTTGCTTGAGGTTTTTTGTTTGTTTGTTTTTGTTTTGTTTTTTGAGTCAGGGTCTCACTATGTCATAGAACTCTCAGAGATCCATAAGTACTGGGATTAAAGTACATGCCTCACTATGCCTGGCTGGATTGAATTTCTATTCCATGTTTATCTGCCTCAAGACTTGAAAGTTAAATATATTCTTCAGCTCTATATATGGTTAGGCACCCATATAGTTTTGTGGCAACTACTCATTGCGATGCAAGCATAAAGGTATGCAAACTATAAATGTGTAGTTCAATGAATTTTAATAACCAGAACCAGCCCTCAACATAAGAAACAACTTTTCCTATGCTCTAGAATCTTCCTCATTCCATCAACGTTTTGAGGTAAAGGAAGCGGCACAACAAGCGACTGCACGTCAGCAGCCCAAGGACTTGGGGAGCTTTAGGGACCTTGACTCAGGTCCAAATCAATATTCATGACTCTGATACTGAAAAATAATTCTAGGGCCAGGTTTGGATATTTTATTAAAGGTATTTTAACATAGACCTTGGCTTGAGAAATAGAGGAACGTAAGACATGCCCAGGTATGGATGTGGCTTCAGGGAGGAGAGAGCCCAGATCAGTGGTTTTACTAGTCATGCCTAGGACTGTCCTGTCACCATGTGGTTCCTGAGGGACACCCGGCAGGGTTACAGTTGATAAGGTTAAAGTCTCCCCCACAGGGGCACAGGAAGGCAGGAGGTCCTCACGCAAAGTGAAGTCTTGTTTGAGATCCTCTGTCAGTGACTGGGGAAAGGGGCAATGCCCTACCCAGCATTCTGTGTATCCAGGTCTCAGCCTTTGGCCAAAGCCTTTACCACAGGGGCTCTACTCCTCTCATGGCTCCCTTAGAACAGCTCATCACGAAGGGTAGCCACTGTTTTGATTACTAATACAGAAACCGAGTTTTGCCTGCTTCTTCTGCGTTGTACTGATGGAAGCACACAGTCTGTGCCCTTCTGTGCCTCACTGCTTCTCGCCAGCACTACATTTTGTGAAATTCTTCCATGCTCTCTGAGGAGGATGAGGTAGGTTTGTTCCTGTTGTGTTGTTGCACTGATTTCCCTAGAGAGACATCTGTTCACCTTAGATAGGGCACCAATGATGGACCAAAGCACGATTCTACCAGTGTCCATCCTGAGGAACCAATAGGTTTATTGGGCTAACTTATAGTAAGGGGTTACTTGCAGGAGTGTAGGTAACCCCAAAACAGCTGGACCACACTAAGCTCCACTCCATTATGGATGCTGGCTTCATGGATGATGTTTAATGAACCCCCACTTTCAACTTCAAAACCACCGCATCTGGAGGAGGGCAGGAAAGAGTTAATAGATGGACTCCCCAGTGAAGACCCATGACCTCCCCTTCCTCCATCTAAACAGAATGTCAGGATCTCCATTACTGTCACCATAGACCTGGCTATCCCGGTACTGTTTTGCTCAGGTGTTGTCATGGCTACCAGGCTGTGTTATTCTCTGTTCTAATATGGCAGGGAGGTGAGCACATTGTGCATAGAGGAAAAAGGCCTACTATGCAGGTTGTGTGCATCCATACAATAAATAGCCATCCTACTATGACCCATGTGGGTGGTTTGCAGGCAGTGCTGCTGTAAACGGTCTAGCGCTTACCTTTTGTTGGATGAATGCATGCATTTCTGTTGATCATGAGTGAATCCTAGGAGTAGAATTCACTTGGCGTGAATAGGCCCAGGACCACTCCCACCATCTTTATCTCCCATCACACTTCCTGTATAATGCTGTCGGTGTTCAGCAGCACTTGTGGCATGCGCATGCCCGTGCGCTCAGAAACACTGACAAGCACGCTCGTGTCTTTCCCCAGTGTCAGGATTTACTAAATAATAAATTTTCACAGCATGGCATTTTCATTGGTAATGATGTGCCAGACAGCCCTGGAAGAGCCAACCAGATTCTTTATTTCCATTCTTTAAAAAAAAACAAAACCCCAAAACCTGTAACATTTTATTTATTTGTGTGACCATGCAGGGAAAGGTTAGAGGAGAACTTGTGGGAGTCAGCTCTCTCCTACCACTTATGCCCTTAGGATCAAACTCAGGTGGTCAGGCTTAATGGTAGGTACTTTTATCCATTAGGTCATATTATTGCCAGCCCTCACTTTTTAAAAAAATTTTTTTTTGTTTTATTTTATGTGTATGGGTGTTTTGCCTACATGTGTGTCTGTGTGCCAGGTATGCACTTGGTACCCATGGAGGCCAGAAGCAGGTGTTGGCTTCTCTGAAACTGCAGTTAAAGATAGTTGTGAGTCACCATGTGGGGGCTGGAAGTGAGCCTTAGTCCCCTGGAAGAACACAGTCTGCCAAGTCACTCTCCGGCTCCTGTGCTGGAAGACAGATCAAGTGGACCATGTCAGCAGTATATACTGAGCTGAGCTGAAGCTCTGAGACAGTGGGGAGTCCTTTGTCTTCTGGACCCTTGACACACTTCACTGAACAGTCAGATGATGGTGGGAGATTGCTTGCGCCCAGACATTCAAGGCCAGTATGAGCCACGAAGATTTTCTGTTTCCAAAATTCGAAACAACAGCAACAAAAGCCCCAAACCAACAAAAACCCCCAAACACATGTAGATACACAACCAGACAAAACAAAAACAAGAGAAACCCAGCAGCATGTGCTGGGGATGTGGCTCAGCGGTAGTGTCTGGCCTGTGGGAAATACGGCAAATAAACCCCCAGCAACCTCCAAGCAGAATGTGGTGATTCCTAGTGTTTGTAGCCTCTTCTTTGAGATGTTTTCAAACAGCTCAGATTTCAAACCATGCTGAGACCCTCTGAAACACTATCAAAGGGTCTTTGTTTCAGATGGTTATGTGGTTAACCGTGGCGTGTTTCAGATGGTTATATTGTTAACCGCAGCGTTTATACATCTGTACTGTTTGTTGCACCGCGGCTTTTATACATCTGTCCTGTTGCTCCTCAGGGCTCCTTTGCTCTCTCTCCATGCATTTGCTTGTGACTCTACCTGTTCTATGACACGCACACACACGCACACACACATGCACACACGCACATGCACACACGCGCACACAGGAGTTTTCATCAGCCTCTTCCTCTTCATTCTGCTAATTTTCTTGTATGTTTGAAACAGCTTCCCCTTCAAGTTTGGATTTCTCAGCTGCTATCTGTGCTTGGCTTCCCCTAACATTATATAGGTATCTAAAGCAGGACTCTTGTGGTCATCTAGATCTGTGATGACACAGAGAATACTCTTAGATTTCCAGACAGTGACTCGGGTAACTCCTGTAAGCTGTGAAAGGCCCACTCTGGACATTGCCTTCCTTGCCATCATGCTGAGCCCCTTTCCTTCCTAGACTTTGGCTGCTGCCATCTGCATTCCTGTAGAATCTTGTCCTTCATGCCTGGGTACCTATCACCACTATCAGATTCTATTTGAGATTAGAGATGTGTGTGTTCAAGCAAGAGCTTGTAGGAATCCAAGCATAGACCCAAGATGTCTGTGTTCAACCAAGAACTCAAGCAAGAGCATCTTGTCTTTGAGTTTGATGATTCTTGTTTCCTTGCCTGTTCTGTTTGCTGGGGCCTCCTCTCAAGATTGCTGAAGTGTCGTCATATGCTGTTGAGTGGGCTCGTGCGTGGAGTGTTTGGTGGACTGTGGGTGACTCAAGCTATGGGGGAAGGTTCTAACACTCCCAGCCATCCCAGCTGCTGTTTCCTAGTGACTGGGTGGCTAGCTTCTATCCTTGTCTCTCTTTCTACATATTTGGAACCTGGATGATGCTATTGTTTTTCATTGCCTGACAGCCTGGTCCTAAGTTCATAGTGTGGTCTAGTGGTTTGCCCAGATTGCCTGGTTCTGAGGACTCTTAACATTGCTGGAATGCCTTAGGCATTTAAGTTGGCCACTGGCAATGTTTCCTGTTTTCTAGGTTTACTATCGATTGAGTGTTTTAAAAATAATACTTCTGTTATTCTAGGTAATGTGAAGCCACTTGAAAGGCAGGAGGATACGCTTAGTCCATCATCTTGGTCCAAATCTTTTATTCTGAATTTATTTCTCCTGGGACCCAAGGCCGCCTGCAGATTTGGTGATTCATTTACCATGGCTCACAGAACTCAGCATGGCCATACTTTACTTCAGTAAGAGGTCACCAAGAAACACTAAAAGAGGGCGGGGGAGGTGTGCAGAGCCATGTCTGGAGGAGCCAGGCCCAGTTGCCAAAAGTCTTCTCCCCGTTGGTCATGTAAGATGTGCTCAACTCCCCAGCAGGGAGCTGTGAACTGATGTCTACCTGGGAAGCTCACTTCATACCCAGCCTTAAGGCGGGTGGGTTCTAGGGATTGGTTGTGTAGATTCCTGTCCATCAGATAACCCATTCCAGCCCAGAAGAAAGCTGTGTTTCTAGTATAGACTAGTGGCTACAAAAGTTGGCCATTGGCATGGCGGAATTCACCTCTAATCACTGTGGCAGTGGCAGGTGCATCTCTAAGTGTAAGGCCAGCCTGGTCTACACAGTAAGTTCCAGGTCTGCCAGGACTACACTGAGAAACCTGCCTCAAAATCCCTGGAAACAAAAACCCTTATGCTCTTACCAGATAGATGGTGAGAACTCTACTGTCCTCTACCTTCCCAAGTGCCATTTAGAGTCAACGTTGCCTTTTATTTACCTTTTAATTTGCATACAGTGTAACAAATTTCCTTGGTTTTTTTTTTTATATGTAAGTTTGGTCAAGCCTCCCTGTACCCTCTCCTGGTTTAAATCCTGCAGTTTCCTTATCTCCCTTGACTTTCTTGCCGTATTTGTTCTTTTACCCTGGTGACCTCTTCTTCCCCCTCTCCCGGGTCCCATTAGTATTGCCTGGTGTTCACCCACACTCCACTCATTCCCAATAAACATGGAAAAGTGAGAAGCTAGAATCCATGTGTGAAAGAGAACACACAGTGTCTGTCTTTCTGAACCTGAGTCTCCTTACTTAATATATTCTCTAGGTTTCATTTCCCAGCTGTTGTGAGTAGAGCCGTAAGGATAGGCAAGTGTCTCTGGTAGGATAGAGGGTCGTTAGGGTATATGTCCAGGAGGCATAGCTGGGGTGTGTGGTAGTTCTGTGTGTAGTATTTAAAACACCTTTTATTTTATGTGTATACATGTTTCGTCTGGGCACCATGTGCATGTCTGGTGCACACAGGGGCCAGAAGAGTTTTGGATTGCCTGGAAGTAGAATTACAAATGCTTGTGAAGCACCATGTAGATGCTTCAGGTTGAGCCCTGGCCCTTTGGGAGAGCAATCAGCCTTCTTAAACTTCTGAGACCTTTCTTCGTCCCTGTGTTTGTTTGTTTGTTTGTTAGTGTTTTGCGGGGCAGCCTCCACACTGACTTCTATAGTGGTTGTATCAGCTAGCATTCCTACTAACCCTGAAGAAGGAAGGGTTCCTATATTCCTATGCCCCCCAGCATCATTTGTTCTCATTCCTTTTCTTTGATGATGGCAAGTTTGTCTTTTAAGGGCCCTTTAAAGAGCAGCAGGCTCAGCCGGGCAGTGGTAGTCCTCATCTTTAATCCCAGCACTTGGGAGGCAGAGGCAGGCGGATTTCTGAGTTCAAGGCCAGCCTGGTCTACAAAATGAGTTCCAGGACAGCCAGGGCTACACAGAGAAACCCTGTCTTGAAAAATTGGAAAAAAAAAAAAAAAAAGAGCAGCAGGCTCAGGCCGTATTATATTGACTTCTCTGCAAAAGTTCTCTCCTACTTTCTTCAAAGAAACATGTATACAGGATGCTTGGAAGTGACTTCTGGTAGATGACCAAGTGTTTTTCACCCCAAGAAGAGAGAAACATTTGTACCTATCTAGATGTGAATA
Organism: Mastomys coucha; assembly: GCF_008632895.1. NCBI lineage: Eukaryota > Metazoa > Chordata > Mammalia > Rodentia > Muridae > Mastomys > Mastomys coucha. The sequence continues at coordinate 57,127,808 of NW_022196911.1, forward strand.
GTAATACTTGCAAAGATTAGTGCCTATGTTGGGGGTCATAATTCCCAACATGTTGCGAGATATAACACTTGCCTCTCATGTGTGAGGTCCTATGTTTGATCCCCAGCATCAAGAAAAAGCAAAACAAGACACAAAGTATGATTAAAGAACAATTTCTTGGCTTGGAAAAAATTCCAGAGTGTGGCACATGTTGTGTAGAGCACGGAGGAGCTGGCATTTAAAAGTGATCTCCCCCTTTAATGGCTACTGTGTCTTCAAGAGGATCGCCCAGCACAGAGGTCTGCAGCTTCGGTCACATCTTTTCCATTGTTTGATTGCCCCCCCAAACCCCTTCATGATCTCTACTCATCCACACTTTGGCTCTGTCTCTGGTCATATGACATCTCTCTGTCCTTCTTCTCTGGTCATGTGGCATCTCCTCTCTCCCCTTTTGTGGTTGTATCTCTCTGTCTACGTTTGATGGCTCGGCATATTGGGGATCCTTGAGGACTGAGCGACAGGTCATAGCTGTTGGAGGGGTAGACTGATCAACAGAGGCTTTCCCTGTGGCCTTGCTGTATAGAGAGAGAACATCTAAAACCAGTAGCATGTTTGGCAGAGCCAGTAATAGCCTGGGACCAGGGCCTTGGGAGCTTTTCCCTGAGGCTCTGTATACAGAGAAAGAACACTGTTCATTCTCTAAAACCAGGCACATGCTTGGCAGAACTGGCAATGGCCTGAAGCCAGGGCCTTGGGGGAGCAGTGGCTTCAGATCTGGAGAACCCAACTCTTTCCACCATATGGGGAAATCCTATGTGGTTATCAGTCCCATGGCTGCTTTGTTCTCAGTCTGTAATGTTCTTGAGATACCCCGTGTTCCGTGTTCCTCTTGTGCAGCATTGTTTGATTAGCTTTCCCTGAGTTGGTCTCATTATATGATAATTCCTGCTGACCTTGTCCCAACTCTGCCCTGGAAATAGTATGTAAGATGCTGTACCTTAAGAAGTTTGCTTGGCATAAGACATAGCGGGTTCAAGACCTCCGGGTCCCAAACTTGTCTCTTAATCTTCTGATCTCCTGGTCCTCTCAGGACCCTATCACTGAAGAACAACCTGCTGGCCTAGGTCACATACCTAGTTGCATGCCCTGTGTCTCTTTTGACTTAAACAGTGGTGCTTACTGGTGTTAATTGATAGAGCAGGCTCTCGCCTTGCTGTCCCTTGTGTACCATACACCTGATTTTTGCTTTGTGCTGAGGATGGTGATTTAAAGCTGTAAGCTGGCATTGTCGGTGAAGGTTGTCTGGGTTCTGTCTGCAGCAGGTGGTATAATTAAATGTTTGCCTTTGAGAGGCCTTTTGAGGTCATATAACTTAAGTATGGGCTTAGATTGTCAAATCATACTTTTTAAAAATCTCTGTATATTAATTGTACAGAGTAGTGGTTTTCTCCTCCTTCCCTTCCTCCCTCCCTCCATGTCTTTTTTTCTTTTTTTTTTAATTTTATTTTTACTTCATGTGCATTGGTGTTTTGCCTGCATGTATATCTGTGATTGTGGGGTGTCAGATCCTCTGGAACTGGAGTTACAGACAGTTGTGTGAACGGCCACGTAGATACTGAGAATTGAACCCAGGTCCTCTGGAAGAGCAGCCAGTACACTTAACCCCTGAGCCATCTCTCTAGTCCTCCTCTATTTCTTTTTTGAGACAGGGGCTTAATATGTTGCCCTAGTTGGCCTGGAACTTCCTTTTGGAGATCAGACTGGCTTTGAACTCACAGAGATCCAGCTTGCCCCTCGTGGTGGTGTGAATATGTTTGGTCTAAGGAGTGGCACTACTAGGAGGTGTGGCCTTGTTGAAGTAGGTGTGTCACTGAGGTCGAGGGCTTTAAGACCCTCATCCTAGCTGCCTAGAAGCCAATCTTCTCCTGTTTGCCTTTGGAACGAGATGTAGAACTCTCAGCTCCTCCAGTGCCCTGCCTACCTGGACGCTGCCATGCTCCTGCCTTGATGACAATGGACTGAACCTCTGAACCTGTAAGCCAGCCCCAATTGAATGTTGTCCTTGTAAGAGTTGCCTTGGTCATGGTGTCTGTTCACAGCAGTAGAACCCTAACTAAGACACCCTTGCCTCTGGGATCAAAATGTTGCTAAAAGTGTGCACCACCATACCCATCTCTGGCCTTGAAGTCCCAGTGATCCTTTTATCTCTGCTGAGTACTGGGCTGCAGGTATGTAACGCTACAACTGGCTAAAGTCAGTTTTAAAAGCAATTTTAAAATTACATTGATTTATTTATGTGCGCGTGCATGTGCACTCTCGAGCATGGCTTGGCATATGTGTAGAGATAAGAGGACATCTCGTAGAAGTTGGTTCTCTTATTGGACAATGTGAGCTCCAGAAAGTGAACTCAGGTTTCAGGCTTGCTGACAAATGTTTCTACCTGCTGATTCATCTCATTGGCCCAAATAACAGTTTTCATTGAGACATTTTAATATGTATATAAAATACATGATTTTTAAATCATGTTCTCTTGTTCGTCTGTTATCCCTCCTTCACCCTCGTCCCTTTCCACCTCTCCAACACTTTCCCTTCTACTTGGGTGTCCCCCACTTGCCAACCCAATTTGAGAATAGGCACACAAAGAAAAAGAAATTGTCCTTTTCTGTCTGTTTTTGAGACAAGGTTTCTCTGTGTAGCCCTGGCTATCTGGAAACTTGCTCTCTAGACCAGGCTAAACCGGAACTCAGAAATCCACCTACTTCTGCCTCCCGAGTGCTGGGATTAAAGCACTGCCTGGCTGATGATCTCTAATTTCATGTATTTCTTTCAAATAACATGATTTCACCCCCTTTTAAATAACTGACTAATACTCCATTGTGCATATATACCATATTTGATGGATGGGCACTTAGGCTGTGCCTGTGATTTGGCTATCGTGACTAGTGTCCTGTGAGCATGGGTACGTAGATGTTCATACTGAATGTTGAGGTTGATTCTGTCAGGATGGGCCACATCCTTGTTCCTGACGCTCCACACAAATTTCCAAAGCATTTACTCTAACTTCTATTCCCATAGTGTTCTGTACAGGCCCCCTTCCCCTCACATCTGTGCTGACATTGCTATTTTTTGTTTCTCTGGTGATGACCACTCTGTCTGGGATGAGAGGCAATTGAGAGGCAATCTCAGCATACTTCTTATTTACTTTTCTCTCAGGGCTAAAGTTGATAAACATGGCCAGACGAGGTGGCTCAGCAGGTAAAGGTGCTTGCTGCCCAGGCCTGATGACTAAGTCTGACCCCCAGAACCTACAAAGGAAGAGGAAAACAAACTCCACAAAGCTGTCCTGTCCTCTGATGGGCACTGTGTACACATTTGTTCTCATCATATGCACGCAGTCTTTTACACTAATAGTGGATAAAATTAGAAACATTTTGGAAGATGATGAACATTTGCACTGTATTTATTGCTTTGTGTTTTTACTGTCTTGAATTCAAACATGTCTGCTTAGTTAATTTACCCATTTCCAGATTGGCTATTCATCCTTCTGGGTTTAAGTTTTTAAGTTTTCTATACTTAATATGTTAGATACATATATATGTTCTGAAAAGACAACCTTTTCCCAATAGTGCTGGGAAATTGTATATCCAGACCCAGAAGTCTGAGTCCCTTCTCTCAGTTTGTATAAAAGTCAACTCAGAATGTATCAAAAGACCTGAAATTTTCTTCTTTTTAAAAAAATTTTAGACAGGGTCTCACTATGTAGTCCTGGCTGGCCTGGAATTTGCTGTGTAGACCAAGCTGATCTTGAACTCACAAAGATCCACTTGCCTCTGCCTCCAAAGTGCTGGAATAAAAGGCCTGTAATACCACCCAGGCCTTCAGTGACTTTCTGAATAGGACTCTAACAGCCCAAGGATTGACAAATTGAAATGACATGAAATTAAAAAGTTTTGCTGGAGTGGGGCGGGGCTGAAGAGATGGCTCGGCGATTAAGAGCACTGACTGCTCTTCCAGAGATCATGAGTTCAAATCCCAGCAACCACATGGTGACTTACAACCATCTGTAATGAGATCTGATGCCCTCTTCTGGTGTGTCTGAAGATAGCTACAGTGTACTTATATATAATAAATAAATAGGCTGGAGCGAGCTGGGTTGGAGTGAGCAGGGCTAGAGCGGGCAGGAAAAAAAAAAGTTTAGCTGGGTTCGCTGGCACATACTTTTAACCACTGGGAGGCAGAGGCAGGCAGATCTCTGTGAGTTTACGGCCAGTCTGGTCTACATAGCAAGTTCTAGGGCAGCCAGGGCTACATAGAGAGATCCTTTCAATATAGAGAGACCCCCTTCCTGTCCCTTCCCCCCAATTCTGCAGAGCAAAAGAATTAACCGAGTGAAGAGTCAGCCTGCAGAATAGGAGGAAACCTTTGCCATCTGACCTTTGATGGGATTAATGTCAACTTGACTTCCTGTCTCTCTGTTCTGGGTGTTTAGTTACAGACTGTCCCCCTGGGATTTCAGACTGTAGACTTGGCAAACAGAATGACTCGTACTCACCATGGGAAACGGAATGAATCATATTCTTGGTCTTAGCAGTTTTCCCTCTCTCGTTTCGCTAGTTCCTTCACTCATTGGTTCATATGCTTACTCATTTCAGTTTGTCCGTCTGCCCCATCCTTACTCCCACACTCAACCAACTCTAATGTATTTAATGTATACATTTTTGCTGCACATATACTTTAAAAGGTACCATTCTATGTGCATTTTTTTTATCTTAACACACACATGTACACATTCATGCACACACACACACAATACACATACACACACATACACATACACACGATCTTACTATGTAAATCATAGCTCATGTTGTTCTGAAACCCAATTGTGTAACCCAGACTTGCCCTGACTTTGTAATCCTCCGGCCTCAGCATTTCAAGGTCCAGGATTACAAGCCTGCTCTACCACACCTTTAATTTAAAACACCCAAGTGTAATTGTATAACAGGGGTAACGTTGAAGACTTTATCCCAGTTCTTCTGGCGTTCTCCACCATGCCTGCTGTCCCTCCCCAGCCTCTCCTGTGGCTTTGGGGTTGCCAGGCCTCTGCCTGGTGCTCTCCTGTGGATAGACATTCAGTTTGTTCCCACTCCCAGGTCTCACAAACAATGCTGAGTGAAGCTACACCGTCCTCATAGGGATTTGTGGGGGGATTGCTCTGGGATTTAGACAGAAGAACAGTATTGCCTCGTTATGACACACCTGCAGTTTACTCTTCTGTATTCGTAGGTTCTGTAGTCAAAAGTTCAACCAATTGTGGATGAAAAACAAAAAACCAAAACAACAACAAACCAAACCCAAAAATCCAAAAATCCAAATCCTTAAGACATCCTATCTCTACTAAGAATGTATAGCTGTTTCTCCTTAGCTTTATTCCTGAAACACAACACCAGTTCCAGAGCATTGCATCGCACCAGGGGCGGCCAATAATCTGACACCATTTTACTTGAGGACTTTAGCACCCGTGTGTCTTGGCATGTGTGTAGTAAGACTGGAGAGGTGGGGTTCTCTGTGGATCCTGATGGACAACTGTGTTAATGTAGCCAGTTCTGCCACCTTGTTCTCCAGATGGCCCGCACCATGCTACCTGCCCCTGAGAGCACACTAGGATTTTTCTTCCTCTTTAGTTGCTAAGGTCAAGGTTATTTACAGTTTGAGAAACCCTTACCTGAAATGCTTTTAATACTGAAGTAGTTGCACATATAGGAGCCATCTTGATGGCAAGAACTAAGTCTTGAAATTCATGTATGTTTCATGTGTACCTTGTATTCACCACATGAAGATGGCTTTCTATAGTCTTAGTGTGTCTCATAAGATCAGGCTTGGGATTTTCCAGGAGTGGTATCATGCTAGCACTCAAAATAAGAGAGTTTGGATTTTAGATTTTTGTACTGGGGATGTTTAAAGCCTATAATACTGTGCTAATAAATACATAATAAATGTCCACTACAAGGCTGGTGCTAAGGCCACCGCAAAGGATAAGACACAAATACTCTTAAGCTAAATGTCTGGTCAGAAGACGGATGAGAGAGAGTCAGTCAGTTACAAAGAGGATGAGAAGATGAGGAAGGACAGGGTGAACACACGGCTAGCAAAGTAGGAGCTGGGAGCAGGGTATGCCAGAGAACACGTCCTGAGAGCCGGGGAGGAGCTTGGTGAGATAGGGCAAGGCCTTTTGTGTACTTCAGTGTGGCTGGATGGTGAGTTCAGGGTTCTCATCCTTGTGTGGTCTTGAGGGGGGATTGGGTTAGACACAAAGGGAACAATGAGTTGTCAAAAGTGAGACTGTAACAAAGACCCGGACACATGATCCTGACGCTTACACTTACGTACTTGAGCCTGATGATGACAAGCCTTCTGCTGTTAAAATGTGTCACAACATAAGGAAACACAAAAGCATCATGATTGATTTACGATGTAGCAGTAACCCAGGTAGGAAGAGCAGAAGCCCATAAAAGTAAGCCTCGGGGAAGTTTCCAGACAGTGTGTGCACCAGGATCCTGAATATCAAAGGGCCAGAAACCTGGACGACATAGGTTTCATTCCAGAAATGGCAAAATATTTGACATTAGGACATATATTAGTTGAATACAGTGTTCTAATAAGAAGAGAGTTTCATAGCCATACCCTGGGAGATGCTGGGTAGAACTTACTTGTCTCATGGCTGACAGCCTCAGTTTGTAATGTTCCCTGTCTTTATTTATTTTTTTCTTCACTTTGCAAGGTTTTGCTTTGTTTGACAGCAGTTATGGTTGAGGGGGCACACAGGCCTGACCCCCGTGTTCTGTTTGACCATGTGAGGAGACTCATGGCATGCTGGTGGTCCTGGGGGACCAGCCAGAAGAGCTCAGTCTGAACCACTGGCTTCGAGGCTTGTGTTCATTTCACCTTCGGCCCCGTCTTGATAGGCTTCCAGATGTCCTCCTCCCGGAGCTTGAGGCCAATGGCTCTCTCAATTTTGCCCAAAACTTGGTTATTTCGGATGGCCCGTCCACTTTCATAGTCTGCGATGACTTGTGGCTTTTCATTGATTTTCGTGGCCAGGTCCTTCTGTGTCAAGCCTTTGCTCTGCCGGACCCTGCTGGATCACTTTGCCTACCTTTAGGGTCACCCTGCCATGATGCAGCTCCTCTGTCTCCTGGTCTAGGTCTAGCTTGGCTGTGTTTTAGTGATGGAATGCTGCCTGTCCTGGCCAGCAGCCCATTTCTTGGATGTCTCCACATCTTCTCCTCGTCGCTGAGCTGCTAAGATGACCTGCTTAGACTTGACCTGTGTGGCTGTGGGTCCCTTCTTGTGCAGCACCGTCCTGGTGTCCCAGTCTCTCTCGGGCCGTGGCGCAGTGTGGGCAGTGGTCCGGTGCTGTAGCTCTGGCAGCTGCCTGGTTGCCTGTTCTCCTGTCTTCCTAGCCTTTGATTTCTTACTGTTTCCTTAGCTTTGTGGTCTCTATCCGTGTTCATCCATTCTCGTTGTCTCTGTGTGGGTCCATGTGGGGCAGGTCCAGTCTGATCTAGCAGTGCTGTTCGTGCATTTCCATAGACATTGTTAGCTATCTCAGTACCCGCCATCTTCCTTCCAGAGCTGCTCAGCTCTGTGGCAGGCACTAAGGATACAGAGAAGCAAGTCAAAGTGAACTCACCAGCTCTGCACCCTAGATTCTCTGCACCATCCACTTCTCTCTCCCCACTCTCCCTCTCTCCCTTTTACTTTCTTCCTCCCCACCTCTCCCCTCCCTACCACCTCTCCCTCTCTTTCTCCTATAAACATTTTGTAGCCTCCATTTAGCCAGGCAGTGGAAGGCACCTGTGGGAGTTTGCAACATGTTTCCTTCCTAATTTTTGCTTTGGAGAGTGGTGCTGGGGTAGTCCCAGGTGAGGGGTAGGATCCTGGTTCCCCCCCTTCTTCTTCCTTCTCTTCCTCCTCCTCATCTCCCTCCTCCTCCTCTTTCTTCTTCCTCCTCCTCCTTCTTTCTCTTCCTCTTCCTCCTTCTTTCTCTTCCTCTTCCTCCTTCCTCCTCCTCCTCCTCTTCCTCCTTCTCTTCCTCCTCTTCCTCTTCTTTTTCTTCCTCCTCCTCTTCCTCCTCCTCTCCTTTTTCTTCTTCTTCCTCCTCCTCTCCTTTTGCTTCTTCTTCCTCCTCCTCTTCCTCCTTCTCCTCTGCCTCTTCCTCCTTCTCCTCTGCCTCTTCCTCCTTCTCCTCCTCTTCTTCCTCCTTCTCCTCTTTCTCTTCCTCTTCCTCCTCTTCCTCCTCTTTCTCCTCCTCTTCCTCCTTCTCCTCTTCCTCCTTCTCCTCCTCTTCTTCCTCTTCCTCTTTCTCCTCCTCCTCTTCCTCATCCTCCTCCTCCTCCTCCCCCTCTTCCTCCTCCTCCTCCTTTTTCCTCCTCCTTCTCCTCTTCCTCCTCCCCACCACCTCTCCCACCCCCCTAACCCCCTCCCTCTGGTGTCCCACTATGCTGCTCTAACTGACCTGGAATTTGCTATTTAGGCCAAGGTGGCTTAAAACTCATAGAAATCCACCTGCCTCTGTAACTTGAGTGCTAGGGTTCAAGGTGTGGACTCTCATACATTGGCACCACTTTCCAAAGCAAAAATTAGGAAGGAAACATGTTGCAAACTCCCAAGGGTGCCTCCCACTGCCTGGCTAAATGTACATGGTCCTTTCTCCTTTTAACTCCATCCTTCTACACATATAGATGATAGAGGGATCCAGCTGTGGCAAATCTCTGGGCTTGCAGTTAGTAACTGTACTTACTAAGTTCCCTCAACTGAACTGCTTCTCCTGAATAGGGTTCAAGAGAACCGCTTGGTTGTAGCCTGATGTGCTCACAATCTTATGGGGAAAACAGACATTGAAGTGACTATTGCTTGTGTCCATGCAATGATTCATGATTCTCCTTCTCTTTCTGTGTGTGTGTGTGTGTTTTCTGGTTTTGGATTTGGGATAGCTCCTGGGTGGGTGCCCATATGTGACTGGCCAAGAACACAAAGCAAAAACTACATGCAACAAATACACATATGTATATACAGATAAGCATACACACATATATACACACATCGACAGAGTCTAGAAACTTGGACAGGTCAGCCTCAGGTATCATTCCTCAAGTGTCTACCTTGTTATATGTCCCCCACTGCCAACTGCTCCAAACAAGGTCTCTCACTGGCCTGAGGCTCTTCAATTAGACTGCTCTGGCTGGCCAGGAATCCCCAGGAATCCTCCTGCCTCTATCTCCCCAACACTATTTTTGCAAACAAGAGCCACTATGCTTGATATTTTTTTAAAAATGTGTTTTAGAGTTAATTGTTTTGTGTGTATAAATGTTTTGCCTTCATGTATATACCGTGTGTATATACCTGTACATACTATATGCATGCCTGGGGCCTCAGAGGTCAGAGAGTGGCATCTGATCCCCCTTGGACCAGAATTATGAAAGATTGTGAGCCATCATATGGGTGCTGGGCCCTCTGCAAGAGCAGTACGTTCTGTTCGCCACTCACTGAGCCATCTCTCCAGCCTGTGTTTTTGCCTTTTTGTGTAGGTTTGGGAGTCAAACTCAGGTCTTCATTCTTGCACAGTGAGCATTTAACAGGACTATCTTCACATTCTCTCTCTCCCTCTCCCGTCTTCTCCTCTTCCTCTCCTCTCCCCCTCTACTTCTCATTTCTTTCTTCCTCCCCCCCCCCATCTCTCTCTCTCCCTCTGACTCCCTCCTCTCCTCCCCTCCCCCCTTGAAAGTAGACTTTGCTTTGAGCACAGGAATTGGCCAGAATGAGTGAGTCCAAACGTGGACACAGATATGTACAGAGGGAAGATGAGCTGATAAGGGAGAAGACACTGTTTCACAGGAAAACTGGATAATAAAATGGCGGCCAGCCGTGTCCACACAGGGCTCCCTGTCCTCTTTTGCTTTCACACTTTGTATGATTATGTGTGTATACATACATGCAAGCCATGAAAAGAGGCCTGGGAATTCCCTCATGGCTCTCTGAAGAAGCCAGCTGGCAGACACCGTCATGTCAGGCTTCTAGCTTTCAGAGCTAAGAGCAAAGGCCTCTCCACTGCTCTAGCTTCCCAGGCTTAGGTACCTTTCTCTGGCTGCCCAGCAAATGGATACATCCACGTCCCCCTCTGTGCAGCCACAGACAGCTCCTCCTCCTTCCATCCCTGTAGATTTCCTTACTCTGCACACCTCCTATAAATGGAACTGAGTTTATGTTCTCCTCTGACTGGCTTTTTTCACTTGCTTGAGTAATTTCAGGGTTCATCTGAGCTGTAGCATGTACCAGCGTGCAGTTGCTTCATACAGAGAGGTAATATTCTAGTGTCTACCACTGAGCTGCAGCCCCAGCCCTCATGTGTGACTAGACCCCATGTTATTAACCCATTATCCGTTGGCGAACATGTCAGTTACCATGTTTAACACATTTATATAGGAGATTATATTTATGGGTCTTTCATTTTTTTGGTTTTTTGTTTTGTTTTGTTTATTTTTTTTTTTTTTTTTTTTTTTTTTTTTTTTTTTTTTTTTTTTTTTTTTTTTTTTTTTTTTTTGTTTTTTTTCAAGACAGGGTTTCTCTGTGTAGCCTTGGCTGTCCTGGAACTCACTCTGTAGACCAGGCTGGCCTCGAACTCAGAAATCAGCCTGCCTCTGCCTCCCAAGTGCTGGGATTAAAGGCATGCGCCACCACCGCTCGGCCTTTATGGGTCTTTCAATACTGGCACAATTCTTCATTTCTAGAGTAAACCCAGCATGTTATTATTATGTATTGCTTGCATTTGCTAATAGTCTGTTAAGGGATTTGTGGAGGTTTGTATTTTATCTGTGAGGCCTATTTATATTTTCATTTTTGTATGGTTCTTTGAATCACATTCTAGTATCACGGGACACTAACTGCAGAACTGCAGAACATGTTCTCTTCTGTTGTCTCAAGCATTTCCAGTAGACAGTGAATTCTTTAAACATGCTTATAATTTCCTCAGTGAATCTCTTGACTCAGAGATTTCTTTAATGGGGAATTAAAATATTTTCAAGAAATTAGCGTCCTAGTAAAACTCTTGTTGTCTGAAGATATAAATATATGTTTTTTGTTTGTTGGGGAAGAGGCATAATTACCTAGTGTATCATTTGTAAAAATGTAAGGTTACTGTTTCTATTTTTGAGCTTTTAAATTACACTCGCAATGTCTTAAGATAGTTATAGGAATTTCAAAATGACCTTTTCCCTCTTGGGTGAGGCAGTCATTTGTTTTTATCTGGAACTAAACTGTGTCACCCAAGTCATCAAATTGAGATGCAAATCGGTCGCTCTGCTCTATTATCTTTCATACAGAGGTCTTAGAATGATTTCTCTCTGATAACGGTAGCCCTTATCTCTTTTCTTCTTTAGACGGTTCCCGATTTTATTGATCATCAAAGAATTGGCAATCTCCTTGATTTTCTTCAATTTCATTCATTTATTTTAGTATTTCCTTCTATTTGCTTTAAGTTTACTTTGGACTTTCTACATTCTCGAGGTGGGGCTGGGATTCCTGTTAGAGACGCTGCCTCTTGTCTCTTTAAGAAGAGCACATCTGTGTTGAACTGTCTGCATTGCTTTGGCTGTGCCACACACCTGCTGTATGGGAATTCTGGGACTTTTCTTTGAAGTCTATTTTGCTGGTTATCAACTTAGCTACCCTGCTTTCTTCGTCAATAAGGCAGATACAACTAACCATTCTTTGTTTTCATCTACTCTCTGATGTTTAAACTGACTTTCTTACAGTTTTTTTTTTCCCCTTTTTAAATTGTTTAGGTTAGCAAGCAAAGTTTTCCCCAGCATCCTCAGCGGTATGTGCAGTTACACTGTTACATTTTGTTTTCTACATTCCCCTTTCCCAGCATGCTCCCAGCCCCACCCTAGCTGCTTCCTTCTCTGCCTGCTTACTACATATTTTACATAACTACCCTTGCTATTTTGCACCTCCCTTAGGAGTTCTCCCTTCTTTCATGATCTGCTTTCTAGTTCATGCTTCCCAAACACACACACACACCCATAAACAGAATTTAAATTCAGTTTACACGTATGGGGGAAAGGGTGATGTTTGTTTAAACATGTTTTTAAATCTGCTTTGCCAATCACTCTCTTTTAAAGTCATTTCCATGTATATTTGTTGATGGTTCCACACTTCCGCTCTACCCTGTCTTTTCATTTAAATCTTTGTTCTTGGATTTCCATTTTAATGTCTGTTTTCTTTTTCTTTCCTTCCTGTGGACTATTTGAGTTTTTTTTGCTTGTTTGTTAGTTTGCTTTGAAACAGAGTATCATTATGTAACCCTGGATGTCCTGGAACTCTCTGTGTTGATCAGTCTGCCCTCAAACTCAGAGATCTGCCAGGCTTTGCCTCCTGAGTGCTGGGTTTAAAGTTGCCTGGTCCTTAGACATTTTTAAAATTTATGTGTACAGGTGTTTTACCTGTATGAATAGCTGTGCACTGTGTGTGTGCAGTGCCTGCAGAGACCAGAAGAAGGGGACAAATCCCCTGGTCCTAGAATTACAGAAGGTGTGAGCATCCATATATGTGGGACAGTGGACTATGCCAGGAAACTTAGTAAGGTTGAACGGGTTGTAAGCCCCAGGACCTCTGGAAGGATGGTAGGAGCTTCACTTGCTTCCCACCAGGTCCCTGTCATGTGACCACAGCCCCCATGGAGAGGGTCGTGGCCATCCGTAGTGTAGGGGCAGCTCCCCCAAGGCATCCCTAACATGCAGATAAGGCATCCCTAACATCTCAGACCAAACCGGTAGAAAGCATCTGTTGTCAGACCCAAACCCACCCCTCAGAAGTATATAAGATCCTATCTGGAAAGAATAAAATGTGTGAGAATCACTCCATTGCCTGAGAGCATCTGTCATCTAAGGGCTGTAACACATCCTGGGGAAGAGATCACTCTTCCAGAGCTTCAGCTGCTGGAAGCTCCTCTGCATCTTGCTTGTTAGCTGAGCCCTTCACTGACTCTGTGTAGCACAGCCTTCTCCCCTTCGCTTGAAGGCTCCTGCAGGGCCAGAGATTGCTGAGGATACAGTCCGGTACTCAGACCGACACATATAGGTGCTGGGAATCAAACCTGGGTCCTCTGGAAAAGCAGTCAGTGTTCTTAAACCATTGAGCCATCATCTCTCCAGTCCATGTCTGAGTTATTTTTGATGAACTCATTACACAGCATTTTTAGTAGTTGCTGGGTCTATAACCTTTGTACATAATATATCTTCCCCTGGCGCCATTCTTTTGTTCCTGCAGGGATGTGTTGGAAATTCACCTGTCTTTCCTTCCTCATTTATTATTGCTGTACAGGAATTTAGGAACACATCAGAGTTGTGATTTTTTTCCCTCAAGGGTTAAATGCCATTTAGTAATCATGAGGTTAGAGGTTAGATTGTGGATATACTTTGTTTCCTGCCATTTCTTCCTTGTATATACTCTTCATTGTTTCTTTCTCACTGAGTGGATTTTCTGTTGCACATATTTTTGGGTATAGGCGAGGTACAACCCAGTGCTATGTCCTTCCCGGAGCCTCACCCTTTCTTTTAGGGTAGTTCTTCTGGCAACCTGCTCTCTGTTTTCCATTATATCAGACAGCCTTGATTTTTCTTTGACTCCTAATGTATACTTTTAAAAGCTCATAGGGCTCTGGCTTGGTAGATTTTTCCTTTCAACATTTGAAAAGTGTGTTGCTTCCTTCTAGCCCACAGTTTCTGTTGACTGTCACCAACACATTGTTTCTTCCCACAGTTCAAGCAGGGGTTGTCTCAACCTTGTCTGTTTTTTCTTTTCCTTTTTGTTCATCTCTGATCAATCTTGTGGTGGACCTCTTTGGGCCTTTGGCTTGTGCTTTGGCATTTTGATGCATAGTCTTATCTGTTTTGTCAAACCTGGGATGTTTTAGTTACTGTATTCTGGGTTCATAAGAGCTCTGACCTTGTCTCCTTGTTCTTGGCCCTGATGTCAAGTGTCAGATCCTTCTTCTGGTCTCCTCAAGGATGTTCTTTCCCACCTCCTTGTCTCCCTCTTCCATCAGCCTCTGTTGCTCATGGTGACTGAGATCTAAGGACTCATCTTCAAGTTCGCTGATTATTTCCTATGGCTCCTCATTCTGTCTGTAAGTAGATCATCCTTAGAATTTGGTTACTGCATGCTACAATCATAAAATTTTCATTTTAAAATATCCATCTTCCTTTTTTTCTGAGACTGTTTTTCATTTGTTTGAGTCACATTTGTAACTATGAGGCATTTATTTTATATCTGTGGGTTTTTTTTTTCTTTGAGACAGAGTCTCATCATGGATCCATGGCTTGGGCAGAGTGTATTATGTAGAGCTGAACTCATAGAAATCCACCTGCCTCTGCTTCCCAAGTGCTGGATTAAAGACGTACATCACTGGGCCTTGTCTGAGGCATTTTTTGATGGTTGCCTTAGGATCTGTCAGGTTCCTTTGACCCTGTGCTCAGTGTTGCTCTTTATTAATAAATGTCTTTCTCTTCCAGTCTGGGACCTTCCTGAATCTTGGTGTATACATTTATCCTTTGAAATGTGCACATTTTGAGAAAGAATGAATTTAAAACGCCAGGCAAGTTTTCCAGTAAAATGTCCCCCATCTCACCTGGAAGCTCAGAGCGGCAGGCAGCGCAGTGGTGTTGAAGGTCAGCTTTGAGTATGGCTTCCTCTTTACAGTTAATAACTTTGCCTGTGGGGTAAAACTTTGCTCTCATCTGAGCATGCTTTTCCACGACCATCATCAATGGTTTTGACATGTCTTAGTGATTGTGTTAAGGTTGCAACATAGTGATTATTTTCTCCTAATTCTATTCTTTTCTTTACATTTGTCAGCGAATATTCTGTAGGTTAGACACCCCCCACCTGTACCTTTATTCTATTGATATTATCCATATGTATTTAAATAATTTATAGTTAGTTGTCATTATATTTATTTTGCTGAAATTGTCTCAAATTGGCCATGTTGAACCCCTTCACTTTAATTCCTCAGTCCATCCAATGTGACCACTCTAAGACTTTGATAATTTCCTTCCTTCCAGGACGCCAATGATTTCTTGTATGTGTTATAACCCGATCAGCTTCTTCCAGTGTGTCCTGATTCCTTTTAGTAAGGGATAGCTTTAAACATATACTTTAAATATCTAAGAAACAAGAGTAGGTATATTAAATGTTGGATTTAATTAGTAATCCAATGTCTGGTGAGATGGCTCAGCGGGTAAAGGTGATTGCTGCCAAGCCTGACGACCTGAGTTCAGTCCCTTGAGCTCACGCGGTGGGAGGAGAGAACCTGCTGCCACAAGTTGTTCTTTGATGTCCACATGAACACTCTGGCACAGGCACAAGTATGTGTGCATGCACACACACTACACACACACGGCACACACAGAAAGTAAAATATAAAGAATATTTTTCAAAAGGGTCATTCAGTCATAATTGTCATGATTTTCCTCATAACTTAACTTTTTATTTAAACCCATGCAGTAGTTTTAGTAACTTGTATGACTGGGTCCTTCCAGTCACTCAGAAGTTCATGAAAAGCTGGGTGGTGTCTTTTTCATATTTATATTCACGGTAATTAGCATTGTGTCTGGAATACAGGATACAATAAAGATTTAGACTTTAGCCAGACATTACATACATCTAATGCTAGCTTTCAGGAGAGTGAGGCCGGAGTCTAGCCTGGTCTATACACCTTCTCAAAACCATATAAGTAATGCAAAACCCAAACAAAATAAACAAATAAGACTTGTACTTAAATTGTGCTAAGTAGATTCCACCCCAATCATGGCGTATATCTTTTTCCTTCCCTCCCTCCTTTCTTCCCTTCCTTCCTTCCTTCCTTTTTTGTTTCCTTCCTCCCTTCCTTCCTTTCTTCCTTTCTTCCTTCCTTTCTTTCTTTCTTTTTTCTTTCTTTCTTTCTCTCTCTCTTTCTTTTGCGGGGGTGGAGGGAATCAAAGGTAGGGATTTGCACGTGGTTCACCACAGAGCTGCACATCTCAGCCAATTCTCTTACTTTTCTAATGACTGAGTCAAGGATAGTAAAGTTGCATGGAAATGTTGACAGGCCATGGGCAGAACTTGCCTCTCCTGTGGAGTGGAAAACATTTCATTGGCTTCAGCATACTAAAAGACGCTATTCCCAGCTCTGTTCTTCTCCACAGTGCCAGTGAGGTGCTGCCATGTGATGCTTGTTGGGGCGGCCTTCAGAGCCTTGTGGCTCACCTCAGTGGGGAGTGGTGTGAAATGACTCTCTGCTCCGCAGAGGAGAGCTGTGCTTTCTTTCACTGACTTATATAACTTTACGACAGTCGTTGAATTTCTTTCCTGTACTTTTCATTGGGAGAGTGTGATAGCATCCTAAACAAACCATACCAAGGCATAAGAGCCACGGTGAGACCCTTCACCATTGTCTAAAAGGTTGCATGCTGCCCCATTAATATGTACATATACCTTTGCTGTTTTTTCATGTCGGCTTAAAAATAAAGAAAAAGGAGTAATGAGAAACATGCTGTGCACTGGTTAAATCAGAGCCGTGCTATGGTAGAGAGCGCAGTCATTGTGCCAGCCGTGAGGACTCCTCACTCCGTGTCCAGGGTTTGATTTTTTTCAGAAAGGAGCTGAAGTGATATTGAGTAAGAATTCCAAATGAGAGCTAGGTTCTGCGCTGAGACTGGGCCCGAGACTGCGATGACAATGGGACCGTCATGCCGTGTTGTTTTCAAACTCTTGAGTGGGTTTAGGCAGTTGGCACACGAACAGCAGATTCATTAACAAGCTGCATCTGTGAGGAGGAACAGAACCTAACGGGAAATACTGAGTGTTGAGCACAATGTCTACCACATAAGGGGTGTGTGTGCATGTGTGTATGTGTGTTCAAATGTGTTTGTATGTGTGTATGTGTCAGTATTTGTGTGTGTGCAAGTGTGTGTGCATGTGTGTATGTGTCGGTGTTTATGTGAGTGCATGTGTGTATGTGTCGGTGTTTATGTGTGTGCATGTGTGTGTGTTGGTGTTTATGTGTGTGCATGTGTGTATGTGTGTTGGTGTTTATGTGTGTGCATGTGTGTGTGTGTGTGTCGGCGTTTATGTGTGTGCAAGTGTGTGTGAATGGGTGTGCATGTGTATTTGAGTGTGGGTATAAATGAATGTGCATGAGTGCATGCATGTATGCATGTGTATATGAGTTCCAGTTTATGTGTGTGTATGGGTGTGTGTGTGTGTTTGTATGTAGGTATCTATGAATATGTGTGAATGCATGTATGTGTACATGTGTCTGTTCATGTGTATGTATGTATACATGTATGTGTATGTACAAGTATATATGTGTTCCTTGTTTGTGTTTCAGTGGGTATATAGGTGTGTATGAATGCATGGGCGGGTATGGTGTGTGTGAGTGTGTGGGTATGTGTGTATAAGTGTATGTATGCATGTGTATGTGCATAGACATACATGTGTATGCATCTATATGCCTACGTGTGTGCATGCATACTCTTGTTATGTGTGCGTGCGCATCATATGCATTTGTGTGTATGTGTGCATGCAAATGACTGTGTAGGTTCATGGTCAGGAAGAACATGTTCATTTCATCACTGCTATTTCAAAAATAAGATTTAATGAAAGATGTTGTTTTCTGAATTTAATGTCTTATTTCACGAAGTAACTCTCACAGGGTTGAGGGCAGAGTGCCAGTGCGGTGTGTGCAAAACCCTGGACTCTGCTCCATTTCAGCACCCTTCCTCCACAAAGTGTAATTCTTTGCCGGGAGTGGCGAGTTTATCTCCAGTCTGAGGCTACTTGGGAGACTGAGCCAGGAGGACCATCTGGGCCTAGAGTTTGAAAGCAGTCTAGGAAAGACTCCATCTCAAGAGAAAAGGAAAAGTCATTCTTGCTTGGGAATGAAAATCACAAACCTCCTCCCAGGAGGTTTTTGTCTGTTTTGCTTCTATTTTTATTGTTATTTTTTGCATTTACTTGTGAATTGCTTGTGTAAGTATTTGAGGGTGCACACACGTGTCACAGCACATGTGTGGAGTCAGAGGACAATGCGTAGAATTGTTTCTTTTCTTCCATCATGTGGGTCCTGAGGATTGAACTCACGTCCTCAGGCTTGGTGACCAGTGCCTTCCCCCTGAGTCATCTCAGCAGCCCACATTTCTGTTCTTCCAGGTCTCCTTTTTGTATGTGCCTTAGATCCCCTTTTATAGAGCGATTGCTGATACTGACATAATTACACATTTGTGGTCAGTATGTTGGCAGCTGGAGCTACATGGTGAGCTCTATCTCGAAATAAAACGAAACACTAAATAAAATATGTAAATAAATACAATCTTACAGTGCTGGCCGTCAGATACAGGGCCTTACACATACTGGGATTTTTCCTTTTCGTCTAGTTCTGAGATAGGCTCACACAGTGTGGCCCTGGCTGGCTACACACCGCTGAGGCTCCTCCCACCAAGACACCAGGCTCTGGCTGGTTTGCTGTTGCTGGTTTTGTCTTGTTTGTTTGTTTGTTTGTTTTTGTTTTTGTTTTTGAGACAGGGTCTCTCTCTATAGCTCCAGCTGTCCTGGAACTTAGTGTATTGACTGACCTGGAACTCTCAGAGATCTGCCTGCTTCTGCCTCCCAAGTGCTGAAAGTAAAGGTGTCTGGCTCTGGCTAGTTTTGTTGACTGAAGTCTCTTGTTTGTTTTTCATTTTGCAAGTGTCCTATGATAGACACTAGTCTCTTTCGTTGTTGCTGTTATAAACACCACTGCACACACACATCACCATGTCTGCACCTGCACACGTCACCTGTCTGCATCTGCACACACATGTGCTCCGGCAGTGGGAATACTCCAGATCACTGAGATGATATTTGGGGATTTTTCCAGTTGTTTCCCTGACACGTTGACATTGAGAGAATCCTCATCTCAGACTATCAGACTGCAGCCCTCTCCCTTGTCCTTTCACTAAGTACCATCTGTCACACACATCAGGACTACGCTTAAATAATTGAGTGTTCCTTTTTAAAGTTCCCTTCTTAGTGCTGCTGTCCTCTGTTTCTGTCCTTTTGCCTCCAGCTGCTGACTCTGTGTGTGTGTGTGTGTGTGTGTGTGTGTGTGTGAGAGAGAGAGAGAGAGAGAGAGAGAGAGACAGACAGACAGACAGACAGACAGACAGAGAGACAGACACAGAGAGCGAGCACATGTGTCCATGATCTGAAGGCCAGAAATTGACATCAGGTGTCACTTTGGCTGCTTTCCACTTTGTTAATTATATTTTTAAAATTTGTTTTTTATCTTATGTGTATGAGTGCTTTGTCTGTCTGTATGTTTGTGTACTACCTGTCTGCGTGGTGTCTGCAGAAGCCGGAGGAGGGTGTAGTATCCCCTGGAACTGGAGTTATGGATGGTGGTAAGCCACTGTGTTGGTGCTAGAAGCTGAATCTGCGTCAGCTGCAAAACTGATGAGTGCTCCTAACTGCTGGACTCTCTTTCCAGCCCCTGCTTCTTATTTTCTGAAGCACGGTCCCTTATTAAATCTGGAGCTCACCAATTCGGCAAGACTGAACGTCATGTCTCACCTACACCTGAGCCCCAATTGCTAGGGTTACAAATGCTTGAGGCTATGCCTGGCTCTTAAGTGCCTGTTGGTGACTGAAGTCAGGTCCTCATGGAACAAGACTTCATTAAAGGAGTCATCCCCCCAGCCCTTAGTGTCTCAGTTGGTCTTCTATTTCTGTGAAGAGACACTGTGAACACAGCAACACTTACAAAAGAAAGCATTTAATTAGGGGCGTGGTTATAGTTTCAGAGGTTTATTAGTCCGTTATCATCGTGGCAGGGAGCATGGTGGCATACAGATAGACATGGTGCTGGAGAGATTTTTGAGAGTTCCACACCCAGATTGGAAAGGCTGAGAGAGAGACTGAACCTGGGCTGAGTCTGGGCTTTTGAAACCTCAAAGCCTATCCCCAAGTGACATCCTCCCAACAAGCCACACCCACTCCAGCAAGCCACACCTCTTAGTCCTTCTCAAGTAGTATTGATTTTTTTCCCCCAGTGGGAGATGAGGAACACAGAACACAGTGTTTCTTGGCTGTCGATTAGTTTAGAGAAATCTGTAACTTGCTTAGGATCTAGGGAAGTGTCCATCAGTCTGTCAAATTCATCTTGTCCCTAGAGGAGAGCATCTGAATCTGTTGTTAGATTGAAGGCTGTTCACCACTTCATAGTAATTGGCTTTCTTTCTTTGAGTCATCTTGACTGAAGGGAGGGCAGATAAATGCTTTTTTTTTTTTTTGCCAGGTGCTGTGGGCACAGGCTTATTATTCCAGCTACTCTGGAGGCACAAGCAGAGAAGCACAGGTTCAAGACCATCTTGGGCTACATGATGAGATCCTATTTCATTCTGGATTTTGTTGTTGTTGTTATTTTAAGTTCCTTTATAAATATTGCCAGATGCGTACCATAAAGTCATACTTTGTACAGTAGTATATGACAGCATATAAAATTCAGCATGTTCAAAAGAGGACACAAGGAAAAGAAGTCCGCCTTCTGTCCAGTCTGTGAGTCCTTTGTTCCCATGAACAAAGGAAGAGAGAATAGTAGACATGAAGGATTGCCATGATGTGGGCAGAGACACTGTATACATTATCCATGGAGAATTCCTGAAGCCAGCATGGGCCTTCTTACCATACGCTCTACGAGAAATGGGAGGTCAGCTTCCTCACACTGTCACCAGCCAGGATCGTGTTCTAGCCAACTGTAGGCCCCTGTGCCACCTGCCCGGAAGAATGGCATGATAATTTGATGTCCTATATGAAAAGTGGCTTGAAGATCATACATGTTGAAGAGCCACTTGTGCTTCCCCTGACTTGTCTGTCTGTCTTCCCCTGACTTGTCTGTCTGTCAGCTTTCACATCCTGCCGTGGGTTATTGTGTTGTGTTTGTCGGTGCTCAAGCCTGGCAGTGAGTAAACACTGTTTGCCGGGTTCAGCCCGCGGCGATCATTTGACTGTGTCTGTGCTTACATTTCTACAGTGTGATAAAAGTTCTCCATCCTGAGACCCTGGCAGTCCGTTAGCTCTGTGCTTTCTTTCCTTTTGTTCAGTGTTTGCTGCTGCATGCCTCAGTGTGGTAGGAGTGTATAGCCAGGCTTCTTTTGAAAGCCTGTTCTCTCAGGACCGCTTACTGGTGCTTTTGGAACATCAGCATTAACGCAGACTAAGCTCCTGTAGGTGCTTGGACTTAATTCTTAGTCCAATCCATTGTGTGTGTGTGTGTGTGTGTGTGTGTGTGTGTGTGTGTGTGTGTGTATGTGTGTATCAAGCCATTCATTAGTAAGCTGTCCACTCGTGTACTAGCATCAAACTTTTTCAAATTCAGGCTAACTTTTTAGCCCTCAGCAGGGCAGTGCTGAGGATGGATATATCAGGGCCTCACACATGGTAGGCAAATACTTTACCACTGAGTCCCACCCCTACCCTAGGCTTAAAATAAACTTATTTTGAAGAAAAGCCATGTTCGAGGGGCCTAGGAGTATCTCCACGGTGAGATATTCTAGATTCATTTGGCAGTCTCTGCTACTGACCGTTAGGGGATGCTGGGGCCCTTACCTGTGTTGAGCAGGCCGTGCTGGCTGAAGTAAGTACTCTTGGTTGTCTGGTGGACATTCTCTTGCCGTAGTTCCTCAGTGCCTTACGACCGGAGATTGCAGGTACGATTGGCAGGAGAAATCGGTATGGCTGCTGTTCTGCACTTACTGTCATTCACTGGCCCAACCTAGGCTCACATCTGATAGCCTCGCCTAACACCCTTCTTCAGTTAGATTAGCAGCCATGAATGTTCTCCAGAAAAGAACTGGAAAAATTTAAGCCAGTGTATGAACATGATGGGGCTGGCAACAGACTTGAGAGCTGGAGAGCACATTTCCCTCCTTGAAGACCTGCGTCTCTGCTGACTGCTCTGCTGGGTATGGCATTCACGGCGCATGCAGAAAAACAAGCACATCATGCCCTAAGTAAGCATCTTGTTATTTCCATTTTTGTTTTGTTTGTTTGTTTTGTTGTTATTGTTCATTGAAACAGGGCCTCACTATATAACCTTGGCTGTCCTGATGTAGACCAGGCTGGCCAAAAACTCAGAGACTCTCCTGTGTCTGCCTTGGGAGTGTTAGGATCAAACGTGTGAGCCACCATGCCAAGCCATGTTTGCTTATTTCTTAAGTTCCGTCTTGAGCTTTTCAGCTTCTCTCTTTTAGCTATTTATATGAATATTTATTTTAGTACCTTTCCCCTCTCCCTTTTGATATTTCCGCTAATTCAACAAATATTAATTGCTACTGGTTCCATGATAGGCGGTGTTCTAGGTACGGACGCGTGCTAGAGAACAGGACAGATTGGAGGGAGATGTGCTCTTTCTGAGCTATAATCTCAGGTTGTAATCAGTGCTGTGGAGAAATGGAGCATCGTGGGTGTTATGTTGGAGCGCACTGGGTCAAGTATAGGAAGGGGTTGATAGAGTTAATAATCAGCTTTACTTAGTACTCACAAGTTATCATCGAGGCAGCTCTGGGAGAAAGGGAAAGTGTGGCTCTTCCCTATCTAAGACTTTATCATCTCAGCTCATCCACACGCAAGCTGTGTGGCCTTCAGCAGATTACTAACCTCTTATATCTCAGTAACCCAGAGGGGGAGATCAAGGGAGCTCATCGGAGCTTGCTAAGAATTCCGTGTGAGGCCCAGTTTATCCACATGCAAGCTGTGTGGCCTTCAGCAGATTACTAACCTCTTGGATCTCAATAGCCCAGAGCGGGGAGATCATGGGTACCTCATCAGAGCTTACTAAGAATTCAGTTTGAGGCCCAGCTCATCCACACGCAAGCTGTGTGGCCTTCAAGAGGTTACTAACCTCTTGGATCTCAATAATCCAGAGGGGGAAGATCATGGGTACCTCATCGGAGCTTACTAAGAACTCGGTGTGAGGCCCAGAGAGGTGGCTCGGTGGTTAAAGGCGCCTGCCACCGAGCCTTACCACCTGATTTTGACTTCCAGACTCATGTGATCGGAGGAAGAACCGCTTCCTGTACGAGTCCACACTTTCACAGTGGCATGAGTATACTCTTTCATGTCTCCCACAGATAAATGTAAACACTGAATCTGTTTTTGAAAATAACTAAATGGAACAACATAAACAAAAATAAATAAATAACCAAAACCCCAAACCCTAGAAAAGTGTTCTATCTTAATATAACTTTATTAACTTCATTAATTTTAACTAAAATATTACTAGCTTAATCACTTTGTTCAGTAATTTTTAAATAAAAAAAAGCTCTCCATGATTTCGATTATGTTTGGTATCATGTGGCTAATAAGATGTGATATTTCAAAGACAGCTCCTTTAAACAGCTGTTGATGCCTCTTGTCACCATGGTAACAGCTAAGATGGGAACTGCCGGTGTCAGCATCTTTATTTCCGTGAGTTGTCAGAGTTTGATGTTTACATCCTGCTGGCCAGATTTTGTTGCAGTCATGCAGAGCAGAGAGGTACTGAGCATTGTGTTTGAGCAGACTTCAGTAGATTTGGAAGGTCTTGTGTAGTGACGTGTAGTCACTTACATGCACACAGGCAAAACACCCAAACACATAAAATAAACGAACCTTAAAAATAAAAAAAAAAAAGCAGTAGAAGGAAACCTTAGACACTAGGTCATTGTGGCACTGTGGTTTCCTCTGCTCTTCTAGGTCATTGTCTCTGGGAGGTAAAGTGCCAGTCAGGAAGATAGCAGCCCCACAGGGAGGTTTTCCCACTGATACACATGCAATTTATTAAATCAGCTTACATTGAAATAGTATCAACAGCTACCTCACCTGAAAGGCCAACAACCCAGTAGTTGCTCAGTTGTGCCACAGCAGAGGAGCCTTAGAAGTCAGAGTTCAGGCCTGGCGAGATGGCTCAACGGGTAAGAGCACTGACTGCTCTTCAGAAGGTCCTGAGTTCAAATCCCAGTATCCACATGGTGGCCCACAAGCACCCGTAATGAGATCTGATGGCTTCTTCTGGGACAGCTGAAGACAGCTACTGTGTACTTATTCATAATAATAAATCTTTTTTAAAAAGAAGAAGAAGTCAGAGTTCTCACAGTGGCCACTTCTCACTGGAGAGCCCGAGAGCCTGGTGAGGACTCAGTGCATGGGCCTGGATACCTCAGCAGTCCCCGTCCGGCAGCTGAAATCCTGGAGGGTCCTCAGAGCTTCCCGGAGAGCCACTTGTCTTCAGCCAACAGTGCAAGCCCGATTCTTCTATCACTGAAGGAATCAGCCAATGGGAAGATGGAAGGTCAAGTGAGAAAAAAAGGCACTCATCTTCTTTGGCTTTTTTTTTTTTAAAAAAAGACTTACTTATTAATTTTATGTATATCAGTGCTCTATTTGTATGTACACCTGCATGCCAGAAGAAGGCATCAGGTCACATGTAGATGATTGTGAGCCACCATGTAGTTGCGGGGAATTGAACTCAGGACCTCTAGAAGAGCAGCTAGT
Source organism: Mastomys coucha (assembly GCF_008632895.1). Classification (NCBI taxonomy): domain Eukaryota; kingdom Metazoa; phylum Chordata; class Mammalia; order Rodentia; family Muridae; genus Mastomys; species Mastomys coucha. Next base: position 57,152,393 of record NW_022196911.1, read on the forward strand.
ACTCTTAACTGATGTGCCATCTCTCCAGCCCTCTTTGGCTCTTCTTTATCTGGGCTGCCTGCTGCCGGGAGCTACCCACCTACACTTGGGTGGGCCTCCCCACATTAATGAAGGCAAAAAGGACAAATCTTTAATCGAGGATCCCTACTCATATGATTCCAATTCATAGCACGTTGACATTAAGATCAACTGTCACAGCTGGGACCAAGGTCTCCCAGTGGTTAGTACAACATACCATGCATTGAAACTTAGATTGATTCTCCAGCTCCAGATGAGGCTCCTGAGTACAACATCATGGAAAAACCCCCAACTTGTCCCAGTCAGCAAGGCCTCTGCTGGGATTTTGACCCACAGAACCTGTGAAATAATGTATATTTTGTTTTAAGCTGTCAGAAGTCGAGAGCGATTTGTTAACGCAGCAGAAGGTAACCATTGCAGATGACTGACAAGCCTGTTTTTTCAGTCCAGTGAATTGCACTGATACCAGTAAACTCTTTGCTGCTCCTCATCCAACCTGTGGTCAAGTGCTGCTGCTTCCAGTCAGACCTGTTGATTTGGCCTTCAATGAATCACGGTGTCTCACCAAAACGTGCCATTGGGTTTGAGGCTCGTGAGGGCCATGGGCTTGTCCCTGGAATTACTCATCCTTTCTGACCAGGGCCTCCTGACTCTCTGGATGAGTCTTCTGCACCCTTCCAGCTCCCTACCCCAGGGACCTGGACCTGGATCTGTGCCTGTTTGGCTTGCCATGTCTCTGGTCTTCTTCTGAGCACTCAGCTGTCGTCCCAATGTTATCTTCCGTTTTCTAAGCCTCCTCCCCTCTTTCTCTCTTTGGAATAGAGTTTGCTTTTTTCTCATTCCGACTCTCCTTCACCAGGTCACCAGGAGACAGTTTTTAAGCTGCCCTCTTGCCTGGAAGCCCCAGTTTTTCAGTATTTACCGTCATACTACAGAGCCAGAAGCAAATATGGCCAAGAAATAAGAGTGAAGAGAAATCTATTGCCAGCAGTGGCAAGGGAAAACACGGGAGTTATTGTCAAAGCAAATGCTCTCAAACAAAGAGAGCATGGAGATTTTCCTGAAGGAACCTACACATGTTCATATAGGAAAACACTGTAGGGGCAAGAACATGCCTTTGCATACTCAGTGTAAGAGACACATGATTGCATGCTCATTTTAAGGTCATAGTTCAAGAATGTAAGATGGCAGACACATGCTTAGGTCAGTGACATGTTTGAAATGTTAAAATGATGGAAAAGAGCACTTCTGGGCATGCTCAGCTTGTGTCATAGAGGTGACAGAGGAGTGCCTCTGAGCATGCTCTCTTTTCTCCAAGAGGTTTCAGGTGAAACAAAAGGAAAAGACATTTTGAATGTATGTTAGCGTAGGAGTCATCTCCTGCAGGTCTCTGCCCCATTTACTGGCTTCCAGTACTTTGGTGTATCACTTGGAGATACAACATAGAAACTTGTTAGTTGGGCACAGAACTGATAGAAGGAGTGAGTGAGTGTGTGTGTGTGTGTGTGTGTGTGTGTGTGTGTTCATGGATCAATCTCCCACCGAAGGGGTGGAGGATTTTGGAGAACTGCTGGTCCTCAGTCTACCTTGGAGTCCTGAGGAAGCTGGTTCTAACAGCAGCTTCAAGAGAGATGAACTCGCCAGGCAGTGGTGGTGCATGCCTTTAATCCCAGCACTTAGGAGGCAGAGGCAGGTGGATTTCTAAGTCCGAGGCCAGCCTGGTCTACAGAGTTCCAGGACAGCCAGGGCTATGCAGAGAAACCCTGTCTTGAAAAAAAAAGAAAAAGAAAAAAAAAAGAAAGAAAAGAAAACCAAAGAGAGAGATGAACTTGACAGTGAGTGAGGACAAGCAAGCCAAAAGCAGTTTCCTTCTTCCACACCGTGTTATCTGGGCTTCCATCAGAAAGAGCCAACCACATTTAGGGTGGTTCTTCCTGCTTCAGATAATCTGGTCAAGACAGTGTCTTACAGGAGTGCCCAGTGCTTTGTATTTTAGTTGATTCTAGGCACAGTCAAACTGAGAACCAACATCAGCTATTATAGCCTTTCTGGTATACATTTGAGTTCTAGTCAATCCATGCTTACACATGCTACGAATTGTATTTTAATTTCTCTCCATGTGACTTTATACATCATCAAACCACATTGTTGTCTTTCCGAACTGATGTACGGCTGCAAAATTAAGACTTAGAAAAAACAAATTTTAACAAATAGAAGCACAAACTAATATGTAAATGCCAGTGAACCAATATTATGACTACATCATTTAACTCTGCTATAGACAAGTGGCCAGTGTCTGTAGTGTGGCCTTAAATAGACGCAAAGAAGAGTATAAATACAATAGTAATTCTTTCCAAGAGAGACACTGTAGGCATAATTTTACATTTTTCCCAACCTACTCTAATGAACCCTCAACCTCTCCTCTTGCCCACCATCCACCAGAGGTAGTGGAAGAGAAGAGTTACCAGGACACAGAGGAGAGAGACCTGTTTAGAAATAGTTCTTTGGGGGAGAGTCCAATCTTTGTTGTCGGGATATCAGCAGTTCAGTGCAGTAGCAAACACCAAATACAAATCAGCAGCTGCAGCCTGGTCCTCTCGGCAGTCACCACACATGAACCAGCAAGGGCAGGTCAATCCAGAAGAAGCCACGGCAAGCTTCATCAATGGGCTGGATCACAGAAGTGGCAAGAAGCCACAGGAACTTCACGAGAAGTTCTTTGGCGAGTTTCTCTAAGGCAACATCACAAGTGGAACTCAGCAAAGCAATGTAGGGCGAACCAATACATGCTTGTCGTTAGCAAAAAATAGCGAGGCGGAGCAAAGCAAATCAATGCTCTCACTCCCACTGTCTGTGGGGTCACGTTTATATTCCTTCATCATGCATCCTTTCGTCTGTTTGCTACAGCCAAACATCCTTTCACCTGTGTCTGCTTCTGCTTCAGGAAAACAGGCTTTCACCTTTGGGCCCCAGCAAAACATTATTTGACATAACTGACTTGCTCAAGAATCCAGAAGTTTCCAGTTCAAGATATAAAATTGAGAGTGGGTGTGTGCATGGGGAGGGATGAGGGGGAAATGAGGGTTACGTGTGATCATATTTCATTATATAGATACATGGAATTCTTGAGAATAATGAAAAAATGAAAAGAATACAACAGCATTCCAGTGAATATAACTTTATACCTATATATGTGAAGTATGTGTGAATAGGTTTGTTTCTTTTGAACATCATACCACTTATTATGTATTCATATTTTAATGATTAAGACAGAGTCTCAGTGTATACTGTATTAGTTACTTTTCTGTTGCTGTGACAAAACACCATGACCAAAGGAACTTACAGAAGGAAGGCTTTATTTAGCTTTTTGTTCCAGAGGAACAAGAGTCCATCTTAGCAGGGAAGTGAGCAGCAGGCAAGATGGCTGGAGTAGCAGCTGAGAGCTTATAACTTGGGCCACAGACACGAAGCAGAGATGTGGGATTTCTGGGATACTTCACTTTAGGGATTATAGCTTCTGAGTTGTGCTTTTTAAGTATATGGCTCTTCCCACACAGGCTGTCTATGAAGGTTGGGTAGACTCTCATCGCTATGTCCTTTGGGATTCTTGGGTCTTCTGCTATCTAGTTAATCATTGCTCAGGATTCCTCACCAACAAGGACTGTGAGGGACTGGTTTTTGTTTTTGTTGTTTTTAATTTTGTGTGTGTGCCTTTGTGTGTGTGTGTGTGTGTGTGTGTGTGTGTGTGTGTATGTGTGAGGTAAAATTAGGTGGTCATGGAAGCTGGAGGCATTGGATCCCTTTGGAGCTTGTGTAAGAGGCAATTGTAAGCCTGCTGATGTAGGTCCTGGGGACAGAACTCCAGTCCTCTGGAAGTGCTCTTATCTGAGCTGTCTCTTCAGCCCCAGGACTTTTTTCCTAAAATACTTTTGGAAATTGTAATGGCTATTCCTGGTTGTCAGCTTGACCATATCTGGAATGAACTACAATCCAGAATTGGAGGGCTCACCTGTGATTCATATCTAGAGGCTGGAAGACAGAGAAATTTCTGACCTGGATCTTGGCATGGAGAACTTAAGGCATAGTATTTATGAAGAGCTTAGGCCCAGGCAAGGTAGTACACATGCCTTTAATTCCAGGAGACTAGGTCAAGGAGATCTCTGAGTTGAAGGTCAGCCTGGGACAAAATAAGTCCCAGATCCAGGTGTAGTGGCACACACCTTTAATGTGGGCCGCACTTTCTGCTGGAGACCTACATAAGGACACTGGATGAAGGAAGATTCGCTCACTCTTTTTCACTGCTTGCACTTACTTGCCAGCACATCTGTTGGAATTTACTTCTACAGAAGACCATCTGAAACCACTAGGCTTGTGGGACTGAGCAACTACGAGACTCTTGGATTTCCAATTCACAGCTGACCACTGTCGGGGAGTTGGATTACAGACTGTAAGTCATCATAACAAATTCCCTCACTATAGAAGGACTTTCCATATGCTCTGTGACTTTAGAGAACCCTAACTAATTACAGAAGTTTTTTTTCTGTTACTGGTCATACAATACTTTCTAGTATGTAAATCATTGATTTTGATCTTATTTTTCTTTCATTTGTTCAACACTGAGTAACTTGCCATGTGCTGTGTACTGTGGAGCAGGACTTTTGCTCTCAGGCTAACATGGAGTGGCTTCCACCCTGTATACTCTTGCTTACTTTTCCATCATTCCTGTTTCTTAGACTGACTGTGTTTCAGACCTACAGACTATTTTCAGTCTGTGTCCTCATTTTGGATTTTGCTCTCCAGTGTGAACACAGTAAGAACTGTGGCATCCACCCTTTGCGTGAGAGCTTAAAAGTTCTATTTTGTTTTATCCTTTTCAGTTTCAACACACAACAATACATTTCCTAAAATTCAAAAATACAGGTTGGGGATATGACTCAGTGGTTAAGAGCACTGGGCACTCTTCCAGAGGACACAGGTTCAATCCCCAGCACCTACAGGCTGCCTCACAGCCAACCTTAGCTCCAGCTCCAGGGAGTCAGTCCAACAGCCCTTCTGAGCTCAATCATATGCATGGTGCACAGACACACAAGCAGGCAAAGTACCTGTGCGTGTGTGTGTGTGTGTGTGTGTGTGTGTGTGTGTGTGTGTGTAAAATTAGCATGAGTAAATCTTTAGAAATAAAAAAATAGTAATTTTTTAAAAAACAAATATAGAAACACTGAAATATAAAACATCTTCACCATTTTTACTCTGCTGACCTCAAGGGCCATGCAGACCAGCTCAAACTCATGGGGATCCTCATGCCTCAACCTCCTCAGCTTTCTGAGTATTAGGTTCATAGGCGTGCTTAGTTTATTCCTCACTTTTGATTATACTTACACAAACACATACACACACAAACACACACACACATGCAAACACATACACACACAAACACATACACACATACACACACATACATACACTTACACACACAAACACATACACACACAGACACACAGACACACACACATATCCATCCTTTGCCTTTTTTTCTGTTGGACTCCGTTTCTTCTTGAGTTAATTTTGGTCGTCTGTGTTTTCATAGAAAACGATCAGTTGTGCTTGGTTTAAAGACCATGTATATAATTTATGCCCTCTTTCTTGTTTCTAATTTGGTTTTTTTTTTTTTTCCTTTACCTTGATTAGATTTTCAAAGGTAATCTCTTGTTAATCCCTTTGAAGCACCCTGTACTTCTGTCAATCTCCAAGGCTGACTTTCAGAATCTCATTCTGTTTGGTTTTCTGGATGCACTGCCAGCATCCAGAAAGGCTCTGTTCCTTTCTGTGGTTCCTGGGGTCCCTTTCTGCACATCGACAGGTTCGAGCACAGCTGTCACAGGCTGAGAGAGACAGTGTTAAGTCATCCCCTGTCCTCCTTCCACCCTTCCCACTCACCTCTACAAGCACATCTGTAATCCCAGCACTCAAGAGGCTGAGAGAGGCGGGGTTCATAAGTGGGAGACAGCAAACCGACCAACTGACAAGCACAGGTAGTTCAGAATCAACTAAGACACGAGGTGTCAGGAGCCAGAGAAACTGAGGTCAGACTGTTGCCTTTTACTGATGGTGGAGGCTGGTTTTGAAAGTAATGACAACAATCGATGTCTCTGAAGTAAGAGGACCTTGAGGAAAGTTGGCCTTTCATTTCTGTTTGGGGACCCAAATAGAAATAGATTAAACAAATAAAGATATGCTGGTGGTCCCAGGCTGGGGGCGGGGGTGACAGTCAAGGACATATTGGTGGAAGGACATGATCTTGGCTTGGGAGTCGTCAGAGAAGTAGGTGTGGTGTGGGACCAGCAGGAGAGAAAAAGAACCAGGGAAGAGGGAGGGGCCAAAGGCTTCAACTCCCTGAGAGCCAATGAGCCAGGCTCAGGGTGAATATGGTAATGGAGCTTGGTAAGAAGAACAACAGGAGAGCATCATATATCCTGGATCTTAAGATTAGAAAGTGTGACAGATGGTCACATCCTCAAGTCAGACCATGGTTGGGGCCATTCTAGTTTACACTCTTCCTAAACTAGCTCAGCGTCTGTTTTGTTTTGTTGTTGTTGTTTGAGGGCGGGTTGCTTTGGTTTTTTTGTTTTTTGTTTTGTTTGTTTGTTTGTTTGTTTGTTTTGTTTTTTCGAGACAGGGTTTCTCTGTGTAGCCCTGGCTGTCCTGGTACTCACTCTGTAGACCAGGCTGGCCTCGAACTCAGAAATCTGCCTGCCTCTGCCTCCCAAGTGCTGGGATAAAAGCGTGCGCCACTACAGCATCTGTTTTAGAATCCAAAAAAGTACCTGATCTCTTGTTCCCGGCTAGTGAAAAAAACTCTAATCTATATAGCCTGGGATGGAAGCTCAGTGTAGCTGGCAGGTGTGGAATGCCAGGAGCAGAGGGAGGGTGGTCCCTGCTGGGTGGGAGGACCGAGGAGGACCTGTCGATGGAGACAAACACATCTGACCCCCTGCAACCTTTGAAGGTCGTGCTGCCTGACCTCAGAGAGTGAGTTCACCTGGCGTCACAGCAGTGCTTTTGTAAAAATGCAAACTTCGAAACACACTGTGGCTTGTCAGTAGGCATGCTTCTTGCTCCTAGGCATGTATTTATAGAGCGAGCTTTGCTACATGATAAACTTTGTCTCCTAGCTCTTAAGATGTCGGCCTCTGCAGCCATCCCTTGCCCAGCCTGAGGAGTCTCCCTCTGTAATTAGTTTTCTCTGTGTAATTTCGGACTATGAAATGTGATGCTTTAGAGTGAACTTAAAGTGATCTGAAGAGATGTTTTGGTTCACAGAGAAGTCAAGTTCCTCTGAGCAGGTACAAGTGTTTGTAGACAGACATTATGGATCTCACAAAGGACAGCACTGTATAATTGGATCTTTAAATGTCACCGATAGATCTTGAAATGTCACCTAAAGTGTCTCGAGTTACAGGCTCTGAGAGCAACAATGTTAGGAAAGGGGACCCAGATGCAGGACCCGTTCACTGGGAAGTCTTCTAGTCATTGGGCATACCTTAGAGAAAGGTCAGGGAGCCTCTGGCTCTACTCTCCTCCATTTTGCATTCTGGTATGAGGGGTAGCAGTACTCCACCATGTCTCACTGTCTAGTCATGAGCTGGGAAGCCATGGCTCCAGTGACTGTGGGCTGAAGCCTCCAAAGATAAACCTTTCTCTCCTTTAAGCTGATTACCCCAGGTATTTTGTTATGGTAACAGAAAGTTGGCAAATGGATATCATTCTGTACTCTGACAATTTTCAGATTTTGTCTACACTAATGTAAGTGTAATAATCATTGCGAACTGTGGTTCTCAACCTGTGGGTTATGACCCCTTTCACAGGGGTCATATGTCAGATATCTTGCATATCAACTATTTACATTAGGATTCATAATAGTAGCAGAGAATTACTGTTATGAAGTAGCAATGAAATAATTTTATGGGTGAAGGTCACCAAAACATGAAGAACTGTCTCGGTGTGAGGAAGGTTGAGAACCACGCTCTCACCCACTGTCTGTTAATAGACACTGGATCCACTTCTGGCTAGATGAAACCTGGAAAGTTGTGAAGATTTTACCCCCTCTCCCCAACCCCAGGGTGCCCTGCCATTCTGGACCATCAGATTCTTCTCAGTCCCTCTCTGCTGTCACTCGGAAGTCCCCAGGACACTTTTTCTGAGTCTTTGTAAAATTAGTCCAACATCTGTTTGACACTCATGCAGAATCACTTTCATTCCCTGACTTTGTCCTAGTTATTTTTAGGGTTGATAAATTTATTTTCCAGCAGCAAAACAGAACATTTTTTAAGGTTTGGTTTGGGCGAGGATCTAGGAAATTCTTGTTCTTTGGAGATTGGGTAGGTTTCTCACTGAGACATGAACTTAGCCCAGGCAGCTGTTGCTGCAGCTGCAGGGCACTGGTTTGGGCTTGGCCTCCTGGGTGTTCTCCAGCCTTCATGCTCGTGGGCTCCTGAAGTGGAAACTTAAGGGTTCTTTGGAGAGTCAGTTGTGTTGGACTGTGTTTTGCTGGGGCAAACACATGAAGGAGTGTTTTCCTGAAGTGGACACAGATGAAAGACTAAGACAAACTCATGAAGGAACGAACGTTTGGCTGAAACAGACACAAGAGAAAGGATGTTCTGTTAAAGCAAGCACATGAAAGGACACATGATGGAAGATTCTTTGCTAACAACACTCGTGTATTGGTCCACCTTACATTGTGTAATTGAGCTGCATTTGTTGAGACTCCGTAGAAAGAAACACACCAAAGAAGACTTCTGGTGGTGTGCTGCAGTTTCTTGCCACTTCTGTGGACTAGGGCTGATTGGGAGATTAATGTCAGCTGAGACAGACACACATACTGAGGTAAGACCTGTGGAGGACACATGATGTTTGGAAGGACAGTGACAGAGGCAGAGCTAGGATCGCTTATAGAGCTAGCTGTGCAACGCTTGTAGGTCTTGAGTTTTCTCTGATCTTCACTTCACTGAGAGAGGCACAACCAAGAACTTATAGCATTCCTCCCTGGTCCTGCCTGGTGACTCCAGCCTAGGCTGAGGCCTGACCTGTCTCTGCTAGGTAGTGCCACCACTGCTGATTCCTGTTTGCTATGCCAACTCTACCCAACTGGACTGCTGGTGTATCTGTGAAGTGTTTGTGAGTGGATGGAGCTGCCACTGCTGACCTATGAACTGAATTGCAGATTTCCAGACAACACAGATGGGAGTTGCTCCAAAGAACCTTCCTAAACAGGTCCCCCTTCCCTCCTCCACCCCCTATATCCTTTCTTTTCCACTACTTCTGGTGGGTGGTGGACTACAAGGGAGGTTAAAATGTTTAAGAACCATCCTTAAAAGTAAGATCTGAAAAAAATTAAAGTTATGGATGTCTCCGAGTGGTATGGTTGTCAGTCTCCTCAGAAATGGCTGCAGTGCGTGCAGAGGAAGTCAACCACTGTTACAGTTAAGAAAGCCTTTCTCAGTCTGGTTGAGCTTGCTTTCTGCAGTATAAGCGATGGGGTTGTACAAATAGCCTCTGATGCTGTCGGGGTACATAAGCAACATCACCTTAACAGTACAGCGTTTACTGTTACACAGTGCCAGCCCTCCCCCAGCTCTTACATCTTAAGCAAGTGGCCAATACCATCTGCTGAAAGTCTAATTGTTAATAAAAAGAGACAGATAAAAACATTAACATTCACTGTTTATCACTATATAGATAAATGCAAATGACCACGAGTACTGCCTTTCTTGAAGAAGTCTTAGACAAAAGAAGCAATATCTTCCATTAGTAAATTCTCTTGTTCTAAAGTAGTTGTTAGGCATGGTGGTGCACACCTCTAATATCAGCACTCAGAATACAGAGGCAAGAGGATCTGTGTGAGTTTGAAGCCAGCCTGGTCTACAGAGTGAGTTCCAGGACAGCCAGCACTACACAGAGAAACCCTGTCTCAAAAAAAACCACAGTAGGACAGGGGGAAGCATTTATGTTCTATAGATAAAAATTATGTAAATAAAATGTTACTCCACCAAATTGTCAAATAGTTACTGTACTGTAGAAAATTTTAAAAAGTTTTTCTGTCACTGCATTAGTCAGTGAGAATCTTCATTTTTTCTCTCTTTCTTTCTTTCTTTCTTTCCTTCTTTCTTTTCTTCTTGTTTATTTACTTTTAAAGATTTAATTATTGTATATATGTGAGTACACTGTTACTCTCTTCAGACACACCAGAAGAGGGCATCAAATCCCATTACAGGTGGTTGTGAGCCACCATGTGGTTGCTGGGAATTGAACTCAGGACCTCTGGAAAAACAGTCAGTACTCTTAACCCCTGAGCTATCTCTCCAGCCCCATTTGTTTGAGACAGGATCTCTCTGTGTAGCCCTGGCTATCCTGTAACTCTATTTGTACATCAGGCTGGCCTACCTCTGCCTCCCAAGTGCTGAAATTAAAGGTGTGTGGCACAACTGACCAGCTAAGAATCATTTTTAGTAAATATAAATGTGGGCTCTTACCGTTTATGATCTGCATTTTCCAAAAGTATTAGTCATTGTTCAAGATCACAAATTATTTCCAATATTACCTTTTAAATTAAGATAGAATTCACTTGCCAAGTAATTCAGACCTTAAAAATCATCCGTTTTCTCTGTTAGAGCAAGATTCCTGAGTGGTGTCCCATGCTGCAGTACAGAACAGGCCTGTTCAGGAACTGTGTACCCGCAACACAGGCTTCGGTGACACTCTGCTGGGGAAGGAGCAGTTCCATCTCTGTGTTGTGTATAGCAACTGTAACCCCAGGACTGGAGGATTGGTTGCCCTCTTCTGGTCTCTGTGGGTACTACACACATGATGAAGAGAACCCTTGTAGGCAAAACACCCATGCACATATAAAAGTAAAATACATATATATTCTTTGTTTGTTTGTTTGTTTGTTTGTTTTTTGAGACAGGGTTTCTCTGTATAGCCCTGGCTGTCCTCAAACTCACTCTGTAGACCAGGCTGGCCTCAAACTCAGAAATTCTCCTGCCTCTGCCTCCTAAGTGCTGGGATTAAAGGCGTGAGCCACCACTGCCCGGCACATATATTCTTAAAGTTGATTATTCGGAGTATAGCTGAGGATCCTGTCTTCAGAGACATCTCCAAAGCAATTGTCTCCAACCTATATGTGCCTGCTAAGCTCTGTGCACAGCTGCATTGCTGCGTGAGCTGCTCCATCCATGGGAGGTGGTCAGACACCAAGGAGGACTGAACTCCTGACCCAGGTTGAGACCTACCCTTCGACTCCTAACAGATAGCTCATGACTGGATTTTTTTTTTTTGAAACAAGATCTCTTTGTGTAGCCCTGGCTATCCTGGTATTTAATGTAATCCAGTCTGGCCTGGACCTCATACAGATCCTCCTATCTTATATCACACAGGATGCCTGTCCTTAAACCTTACTTTTTCAAGTAAGTAAGGTTGAATTTTAAAAAAAAAAACAAACCAACATTTATTTTATGTGAGTATGTGTGTGTGTGTGCTGGCACATGCACACCTGAGGATAACCTGTAGGAATGGGTTCTCCCCTTCCACCAGGGAGGCTCTGGGAAACTCAGGCTGTCAGGCAAGCCTGTGACCCTGGATGCTGATACACCTTGCTGGCCGACCCTTTCAGAATTTCCAGTGATGCTTTGCAGTTAGCAGTGAGCACGTCTTATTTATTTGTAAACACTGTAGTATTTTAAATGCACATACGTGTATGCTTATGTCATGTATGAGTGGGTACACATACTTATATATGGTGTGTGCACAGGTACGTGGAAGCCAGAGGACAACTATTCCCAGGAAGGCTGTTCATCTCTTCAGAGACAGGGTCTCTCATTAGTCCAGAGTTCTCCAGTTAGGCTGGACTAACTAGGCAGCAAGCCTCAGGGATTCTCCCGTCTCTGCCTTTTTAGTGCTTGAATTACGAGCTCGAGCCACCATGCCTGGCATTTGTACAGTGGTTCAGGGAATCAAACTGCATTGCTGTGTGAGGTCTTTTCTGGATAAGCACATAACCACGGAGCCGCCACTAAAATGAATTGTTTTCTGGGGGTATCAGGAGTTCCTACCGTAGGGGTATAGATGCACAACTGATGCTGTGCCTCAGTCTTGCTTGCTGTGACCTCACTGTGGCCTCTGGGCTGTAGATACACCCGTTCATCTCATGTCAATAGGTGGTTTATGGGGCCCTCTCCTTTCTTCTCTTGCCTGAATTCCCGACTAAAACCTCCAGTGCACTGTTGACTAGATGTAGGGAGGATGGAGAAATCTGGTCTTGTTTCTCCTCTCAGGAGAAGGATTTCCAGTGTTCACATTGTGTACGATGTTGGTTGTGGGCATTTTGTAGTTACCCTTTGCCATGTTGAGGACATTCCGTTTTATTCCTAGTGGCTAAATTTTATTTTCTTTTAAATCATAAAAGTTTGTTGGGTTTTTTTCAGGTTTTTTTTCAATATTTGTTGAAACGGTTGTGTGGGTTTTCTCTTTTAGTCTTTTAATTTGAATTATGTTGTCACTGTTAATCAGAATTATGTCTGATTCTCATTTGTGATAATCAATCTAAAATTCCTGCCATAAATTTCCTCCGGTCATGGCATAATATCATCTGTATACACTGCTAGATTTAATTTCCTCTTGTTCTGTTCAGCAGTCTGTTTTGCTGTTTGGTTTGTTTTTAGGCACTAAGACTCAGAGCCCTGTGAATGCCAGGCAACTTCTCTACCACTGAGCTGTGTCCCCAGCTACTGTTATTTAGGTCTTTAACGATGCTCAAAAGCTCACATGACAAAAGCTTTATCTCTAGCTCAGAAGTGTTGAAAGATGGGGCCTTTGGGACTGGGCAGTGGATGCCCTGACCTTGTGGGTGGATTAATTGATTTGTGCATCTATAACTGAAGAGGCTTTGAGAGATGGTGGGAGATGCAGGAAGTGGAGCCTGATTGGGGAAATTAGATCATTAACAGTACACTCTTTAAAAAATAAATGTTACCTATTATTATTATATGTATTTGTGTGTGTATGTATGTATGTATGTACGTATTTGTGAGTGTGTGTGTATGTATGTGTGACTGTGTGTACACTAATGCTCGGAGGGGGCATGGGGTGAAAGTCAGAAGACAATGTAGATTTGGTTCTTCCTTTCATGTTTGTGCGTGCCCTGGGGATCCGACTCAGGCCTGTCAAGCGTGGACAGCAAACGCCTTTACCTCCTAGCCATCTCACTGGCTCTGGGATCCTGTTCTTGGAGGCTCATCTTGATGCCAGCCCTTAGGGTCCTCTGGCTTTTCTAGCTGCCACGAGGAGATCCACTTGGCTCAGCCATGCACTCACTCTCTGCCATAGCACAGGACCAGAAACAATGACCCGAGGCAGCTGCGGACTGAATCTCCTGAAGCTCTGCGCCAACAAAACCTTTCCTCCGTTAGCTTGACTTTGTGAGGGATTTTGTCATGACAGGAATCGGGCTAACACCTTCAGTGCAGGTGCAGGGCCAAGTATCTTTTCAGACCAGTGCATAAGGGTGAAGTATCTGGATATATTGTAATGTGATCAATTAGACCTTTAAATTGCTTTATTCGTTGTCGTCTATTATCAAGGTCATCCTGACCACAGTTGTTCACACAGCTTTGTGTATACCTAGTCATTATTTTTGTCATGTCCGTGATCAAATGCCCAATAGAGGTAGCATAACGGAGGAAGGGCTTGATTTAGTTCACTTGGGCTGGTCTCAGTTCACCACATGCATAGGACCTCATAGCTGCTTCTGTATATGGTAAGGACCGGGCGTTAGAACAAGCTCCAGCTGGAACCAGAATCCAGTATAACTTTCAAAGATCACCTCCAGTGATTGCAGCCAAGCCCCATGCCCTAAAGGTTTCACAATGTCCCAAAACATCACCCCCAGCCAGGGGCCAAGTGCTCGAACTCGGGAGCCTGTGGAGGTACCTCACCCTGAGGCGGTTACAGCATTCACTTATGGTTACTGCATTTGCACCAGGGGCCAACTGAACCAACGGCTGTGCGTGCATGTCTGTTCGGCCCATCTTGTCACTGGCTTTTCTATTTTATTTACAGTGGAATCCGCCTCATTTTCCCAGGCTGTTTTCTTGGTGTTAACCATCACAGAATTTCCTGTGCATTTGCTCCAAAGTCTTGTTGCCCAAAAGGGGCAGCAGTAGCGGGCACAGGGGTTTGCTGAGTTTATTTGGAGGCTGGGGGGCCACGAGCCAGGTGTTATGAGGAAGGATGTATCATTTGGGAGCTTTGTGAATTAAAAATTAAGTATGAACTTATTTATTTAGGATTAAAAAAGAAATCACAATAAATTTCTGAAGGTGCTGTGGCTAACACACAGGCTTCAGATGGCTTCAGACCTTTCCATCGAGTCCAGAGTACAGCCTGCTTTGAAGAGCTTCCTGGTTCCTGACTTCCTGTCAACCCAGAGCTCCACAGACAGCAGCACTCACGAGGGCCCCGAAGCTCGAGGGCAGACTGCCTTTTTCTTTTGGTTCGATATCTCAGGGTGTTTGTACTTGCTCTTGTGGGTTGAGGAAGTTCCCTTTTATTCCTTCCCAGCCGACATCTTTACATTTTTAATTTTGGAGAAGTCTAAATTAAATACTTGGCACCCAGTCAGAGAGAAATTTGATTTTGCATCATGTGTATATGTGAACTTGTAGGGGGGGGGTGGGTGGGAGGGGGAGAGGGAGAGGGAGAGGGAGAGGCATAGGGAGTAGAGCCCGCCTGCTTCCTGAGCAGGCCTTGCCCAAGCGCTGGCTGAATGTGGTTTTCCTCTCAGACAGCAACTGGCTCAGAATAGAGCAGTGGCTTTACTCACTGAGTGAGGCAGGCAGCTCCCAGGAGGGAAGAGAAGCCGTGGGCCTTGCAGTAAGTACAAAACTGGTTATTATTTAAGACTGGGGTGAAAGATCTTAAGGGGATGGCTGTGACTGGAGGAGAGATCTTGCTGCACCCGTAGACCTGAAGATGCTCACACAGCAGCCGTGTTGTCTTCTGTTGTGCGGGGACCGCGGAAGCCAACACTACTTGGCTACTTTGGGGGCTGATTGTGCATTTGATACTCATATACTATCTTGGGAGGAAAACGGTCTTCTTGTGAGTCATTCTTTTTCCCCCATCATGCAAAGTCAGGATGATTCATGCTCAAGCTACTGTATAAACGTCTGCCAAGAAGCCTTCTCCCTGGGCGCTAGTCACTAGACATGCAGAGC
>NW_022196911.1:57167836-57181246 GCF_008632895.1 Mastomys coucha
CCCCCCCCCGTAAGTAAGATGACTAGATCAGCTTGGTGTGGTCTTTTGGATAAGGGTAGAAGTCTAAAGTCCTGCTGAGGAAAACATCCAGCTAGATGGGTTCTTGGTGTGTGGAAGGTTCTGGAGTCACCAGCATGTGGAGTTTGACCTTGCAGCTAGCAGAGGAATAGAGTCTGTTCTAGTGCTGAGCATCTGGACCAAACTAAAGAAATCCCAGATGGCAGAATTTCAAAGTGACAGCAGGACAGTGGTCGTGGCTTTCCTAGGAAGCTGTGGGTTCATGTTCTTGGTTTTTGTGTTTGTTTGTTTGTTTTTTCTGTGACTGTCTTCTCCGACCCTGCAGAAGGCTGTCAACTCTTTGCTGTGTCTTCCAAAGGCATCTGGATTTCTATTCTTAGTTTCCACTCTGTTTTCTGAGACTGGAGTTTGAGCTTTGGTTTCCTTTTCCGGTCCACTCAAACTTTTATATTGGAGTGATGCAGAGCGTTCACATTGTAAGTGGTGAAATGCACCTTCCCTTTCAGAATGCAGAGGTGAGGATGCGTTTGTGCAGCCTCAGCGGGAGTTCTCATCTGGGTGGCTCCTTTTGTCCCAGGAAATTCCAAAGTTCTAAAGTTCCGTTCTCTGCACTCGCTGTGTCTTAGGGGTCTTTTTAGAGTAGCTGGCTCTGCTTCCTAGGACCATCCCCTTGCCAGTGAGTTACTGCCAAGTGCCATCTAGACAGAAACTCCTAAAGGCAGAGCAGAGTACAAAATGAGCCACTCTCAGCTTTCATGTAAAACTCTGGAATCGGAAATGAACCCTTGCACGTAAGCTCTCCTCTTTTAAAAACTCATCTCTGTTTTATTTTTCAAACGTTAAATGACAAAAGTAATATTTTAGAGTTCTCACCCAGGAACAGGCAAAGCTGCCGTGTGCTTCGTAAGCAGGATTCCAGCCATTCATTGCCCACAGTAGCCCCTGCGGCAGCTAGCTTTGTGTCCCTGACTTCATGTGGGGCACAGCCAGGTAAGGCAGCCGGGCAGAACTGGTGCAGGCAGAATGGGAAGTCTTGACTCTCTGATCCAGGGCTGTGCTCTGATACTACAGCAAAGAACTATTTGGTTATTGCTTACCTCCTCCACTCTTTTTTTTTTTTTAAAGTATTTTTCCATTTTGGAGACAAGGTTTCTCTGTGTAACCCTTGGTTGTCCTGGAACTCCTTCTGTAGATGAGATTAAATTTAAAAAACAGTCACTATAGAGTGACTCATGCCTTTGATCCTAGCATCTCAGAACGCAGAGGCAGGTAGATCCCCGTGAGTTCAGACCTACACATGAGACTCTGTCTCAATAATCAATCAATTAAATAAATTGTTGAAAAAACCTTAAAATTTAGGTTGCTTTGTTTCTCCTCTCTCCCTCCCACCATCCCTCCCATCCTCCCTCCTTCCTCCCACCCCACCACCATTCCATTTCCCTTCCTTCCCCTTCTCCCTTCTTTTCTTGCTTCCTTCCGTTTCTTGCATTATAACTAATACTTCAGTAACTTCCTTTGATCGAGGGATGTTTTCCATCTTTATGGGTTATATCTGTAAATTTACCAGTGTGGGATCACTGGGTCAAAGGGTGCCAATGCTTTGTGTGTGTCACAGGTCCTGAACACAGAGCCTAGCCTGAAGCTTATGCTTGCACTTCTGAGCTGCTCCAGGCCTGGTGGGAGCTTTTTAATGGTGCCTGGTATATGTGTCTGGGTTGCCTACTACCTGCTGTATGAGAGCCTTCTATTTTAGTTTCATCTGTTTGCCACCATGGGCATGACAAGGAGTGAGCCAGAACATCTTCATGTTCACAAGACGATGTTTAAGGTCTTGCCCCCATCCCGTTGCTGCTGGCTTTCATGGGGTTTTAGTGAATATATGTGACAGTTCATCTTGAATGTCAACTTGATTTGACCCAGGATGCTGAAGAGGTTCCTAAAGTATGCATCCGGTGTACTGTGAGGGCGTGTCCACAGCTAGCCAGATCATGCTTCGGACTTAAGCAGTGTTGAATCCACTGATAGATTCACACTTGGGAGATCTTGGCTTCTGGGAAGGTGGGAACTGGGGCTGGTTTGAGGGCGACAGCCCTGAGGCGGGCCTTGCTCAGGCCTCTTCCTATTAACCCTTGCTCTGGTTCCTTCATGAGAGGAGCAGCCACACCCCTACCCCAATATAGTCATGGACTGAAACTCTCAAAGAGAAAGAGACCCCTGCTGCCTTAGACTGTTTCTGTCAGTCATTTGGCCACAGCTGGGTGTCTGTCATGATCTCATAATACGATGTTGCCAGCTACTTTCCCAGCTCAGTGTTAACCTTCTAGAGGTTTTTCATGGATCTGGAAAGGTGCCAGGTGGTGACAGCACTTCTTGCCCCTCCTGCGGGTTCCCATTCAGCCCCCAGCACACACACACTCCAGGGAGCTCGCAGCAGTTCTGGGGCATCTGCCACCTTCTTCTGACCTCTGCAGATTCCAAGATGTACCCGCCCTCCACATATGCTTAATTAAAGCAAATCTTAAAATTTGAATTTGGTAGATACTGCCTTAACCATATACAAGACCCTGGTTTTGATAAGTAAAACCCCTAAAATAAATAGTAAATAAAATAAAATAAAAATGAATTGTTGGAAAATCATGTGGTTATTTAGTATTTTTCCACAGTCGAAACTGTTCGGCTTTTTCTGAGCCTTCTCTTTTAAGGGATTTATTTTCTTCTAGCATTTACTCTGCTGAGTGATGTGAAAGGTAGATTTAACCTGACATTTAAAAATAATACTGAGCTGTTTTCCCAATATCATAAGTAACCCCATGCTCTCTGATTTATTTTTAAAGATCTCTCTCTCTCTCTCTCTCTCTCTCTCTCTCTCTCTCTCTGTGTGTGTGTGCGTGTGTGTGTGTGTGTGTGTGTGTATGTGTGTGTGTTTGTGAATATGAGCACAAAACCTGCAGAGGCCAGAAGTTATGTTGCATGCCTTGATGCTGGCATCGTAGGTGGTGGTGAGCTGCCTGATGCGGTTGGCGCTAAGAGCTGAAACTGGATGTCCTGTTCGAGCAGGAAGTACTCTTTCCAGCTTCGCTTGCTGGTATTTCAGAGTGTCTTTTCTTTTTCGAGACAGGGTCTCTCTGTGTAGCCCTGGCTGTCCTGGAACTCACTCTGTAGACCAGGCTGGCCTCAAACTCAGAAATTTTCCTGCCTCTGCCTCCCAGTGCTGGGATTTCATAATGGTTTGGGATAATCTGGAGTGTGTGTGTGATATTGATATTTCTATCTTATTAGCAAATTGTGGTAATTTAGATATATAGAAAGAATGGAATGTTTAAAGTAATTGTGCCAAATTAAGAAAGTAGCTAACTAGATAAGGTTGTTTTTTGGAGGTGAAGAAATAAAAACTATATTTTCTAACACACATAGAGTCTAATGTATGTAATGTGTGGAGGTTATGTAAAGTGTGAATGAATATATGTATACTGAATGCACAAGTGGGCATTATATATGCATATTTTATCAAGTCAAATGTATAGTTCTTTTTGGTGTAAGAAAACCCTTTGTGTAATCTGGAGACTCCACACATTAGTAACTGCTACCCCATAAAGACAGGCTGGTGACAGGCAGGGAGAAGCATGTGGAACAGGACCAAGGCTGTTGTGTAATGAGTAACTCCCATGCATCAGAAACAAATAAACAAGAAAAATGGGCAACATTTATAAGTAGGTGATTCCCAGGAGAGTAAATACATGATGTTCAGTCTCATAGTGACAGGAGGAGTACACAGCATGTCACATGCAATGTAATGTCATGCCATTGGCAAAACACTGACAACATGAATAATATGAATGACAAGAACATATGGATGTGTACATTAGCAATAAGAAACTAGATAGGAAGTTCCAGACTAGTCATGGCTACACAGTGAGACCAGTCTCAAAAAGAAAAAAAAAACAAGACCATATATTTTGGATAATTATGCATGTGTGTATACACACAGGTTTTTGTGCGTAAGCATGCGGAGGCCATAGGTTAACATCAATCATGAGTTTTCCTCAGGAGTGACAGCATCTGTCACTGTACCTGGAGCTCACTGGTTTGTCTAGCAGAGATGGCCATGTCTCTACTTCCCCAGCACTGGGGTTCCAGGCACGAGCCACCATGCCTGAGAGCTGAGATCAGAATTAAGCTCCTCATGCTTGCACACTAAGCGCTTTACCAACTGATCACATGCTGTACATTTTTAAGTAAGAATATATGGTGTGATAAATTATGTTTAAATTCTTAGTTGTGTAAAGAAGCATCACTATTTTTATATATTCGTAAGAATTCATTTTAAAAAGCAATAGATGTGTGGTACAAAGCCGTGTGTGCCGTTCCCTCCATAGAGGGATGTAGATGGAGGGCAAGTCCAACGTTCTCTTTGGGGAGGATGTACTTCAGTGTTGGAATTTCTTATGAGTCTGTGTTTGTATATTTGTGTAACATAAATAGATAATCAGGAAATTTCTCAGACCCATAGGCAAGAAGATTCTTGGGAACAGGATCCCAGATGTAGAAGGCCAGTGTTGGGAAAGTAGACGGCAGGTTTAATATCAGTGAGCATTTGGGAGGCAGGGGAGCCTGAATTAGGTTATAGAAGAAGAAGTGCGGAAGTTGTTGAGAAAGCAGAACACCAAGTACTGGGGGACAAGTTGCTGGAGTGATGCGTGCTGGCAGCTTCCCTGCTCTGTCCCTGTTCCCAGGCGTAATGTGGTGACTACTGAGCTCAGCGGCACCCTAGAGTCCCTTGTATTTTATCTCTCCATTTAAAAGCTGCCACCTGAGGTTCAAAATAAGCCTTTATCCAGTTTCTTAATCCGTTTCTTGCTGCTATAACAGAAGACGGGACACCAAGTACTTTATACATAAAATAGCAGTTCTTAGCTCACAGTTTTGGAGGCTGAAGTACAAGATGTGCAGCCTATGCTTTCAGCCTGCGCTGAGGGCGGTCTAGCTAGATGGCAGCGTGGTAGATGGCCTCATGGTGGGAGCTCCTCCCTGGGTATTCTTTTTATAGCCATCTATTCCTGCCTGAGCGGACAACAGTCTCAGGAGTATTGTGTTAATCGCTTCTGGGGGAGGGGCATCTCCAACCACCTGGCCAGCTCCTGTTGGACCCCACCTCTTTAAAATTTTGCCTTAAATTTCCTTCCTTCTTTCCTTCTTTCCTTCCTTCCTGCCTGCCATCCTTTCTTCCTTTTTTCTTTTTTTTAAGACAGGTTCTCGCTCAGAATTTGCCTGGTAGACCAGATTAGCCTTGCACTCACATAAATCCACTTGCCTCTGCTTCCCTGGTGCTAAGATTAAAGCCCCTTGGTTGCTGGCCAGCCTTAATTCTGTAAAAACAAACAAACAACTATTGCACCAAGTCCCATCTGTGCTGCTTACACGCTCCTGTGTGGGGCTGTCAGGGGCGCTCACTGGAGCATCATCATCCTAGCATAGGACTCCTCACCGAGGTGGATTATACATCCTTCCCGCTTCATCCTCTGATGTTGACTGGTTTGATGTTATGCAGGTCTGGTGCAGGCAACCACATGAACTCATGAGTGTAGAGGCCCTGTCCCATCGGGAGACATTGCCCTTCTTGCCCCATGTCCCCAGTCTCAGACTCTTAGAGTCTTCCCAACCCCTCTTTGTGGTGATCCCATTTGTGGATGAACATTTCCCTGACATTCATTCTCTACGCTTTAATCAGTTGTGAGCTTCCGCCTTAATCATTGTCCACGGCACAGAGAGACTTCTCTGAGGAGGTCTTACAGCTGCTCTAGTATAAGAGATATAAATTTGAAGGGTAGTTTGATACTGTGGCCGTTGAGCAAAATGACTTAGTAGATTTCCTGCCGGCAGGTCCTGCTGCAGCAACGCCATCACACTGGGGATCCAGCTTCTAGCATACAGATAGATCTCTGGAGGATGCATGCAGACTGTAGCATCTAATAATACCTAGTAGACACCAGTACCTAGCAGACACCAGGTAGCATCAAGCCCGGGGAAGTAAGGGGGTCTTGGCCATGATAATGAAGGGACACATACACACTGAAGAGTCTCATCAGCTACTGTGAGTGTCCCTATGACGTCCCCCTGAGGATGCCATGTGGAGGTTACAGAGGAGGGACAAGAAGCTGTGGCTACTCCAGGAAGCACCTTCAGAGTGCCAGCATCTTTCCCTGGGACTCTCCGACATACAGTCCCCTCACCTCCAGCTAATCCCGCCATTCCAGCTCTTCTTTTTCCAACTTTTCTTCCCCAGGACTACTGAACTTAGTTATAACTCCTCTTCTCATGGTCATTGCCACTGCCAGCCACCAAGACTCCTGCAATTCCTCCAAAGCTTACATTATTAACAGACGGAAACACCAAATTACCATGTGAGAAGCAAGGAGAGTGAAATGAAGCCAAACGTAACAATTAAAATTTAAAACACCCCGTTGGGAAGGCTAAAGGCAGGGTGGGTACAGTCACAGAGAGTGCTGTTTATAAGAAGGAAGGAAATGTATTAGGCTGAGACACTGACTGTGCTGCTGGAGGGATGGCAGAAAGAGACTGGGGGACTTCTATTAATTCTTCGTAATTCTGAGAGTGCATGAGGTAAGCCAGTAATGCATTACCTTACAACTTGGGGAACAGGGGTCCCCCGAGGCAGGTCTGTGTGGAAGTCATACCTGGTTGCTGCAGTAACAACCACCTCATGAGAACTGGGAGGATCTGAAATAGCCAGCTCTGCTTCAGAAATAAAAAGATGAGTAGCCTTTCTCCTAGGGGGAAGGTAGGGAAGGAGAGAAAGGGGAGATTAAAGGCGGGCTCTTGAGAGATGCTTGCTTAAGTGTCCACAGAGCCCAGCATTGTAAAGACCTCAGGGGTACTCAGGCCCCCAAGGCACTGTGGTCAGTATCCTTTTCTGATGGCTTCAGATGCTACCGACCGGAACCCTTGCATGGGGAAACGCTGAACCTGTGTGCTGCTGGGTGATTTGATGGTCTTCTGGACCTTCCGTGATGAGGGCTGTGTCCCTCTGGCAGGACCGGAGCAGATGATATAGTGAGCATGGCCTCCTGAGGTCCACCACCTGCTTGCTTCCCAGCTGTGGCGTCTCCCTCTCTAATGCTGCTGTTCCCCCTCTGTTACCACAGAGGATGCCACCCAGAGCCTTTCTCTCCTGACTTGGGCGTGCCCCTTCTTGGGTAAGCTCTTCCCTTTTTGGACAGTCTGTATTTTCTGTTCCTTATATTGGACCGTGAACCCAGGTGGTGGGGGGGTGGACTGACCTTGCCCATCCTTGTGCCCTGATGCCTGCTATAGTGCCTGAGGTGCATGCGGTGGTCCCAGAATGCTTGCTAGACAGGTGAAAGAATCAAGCCAGCCAGCTGTTGTGTTCTTCTAGGACCCCAACCTTTCATCTCCCAGTATAGCATGCCCTTAGTCCTAGCACTCAGGAGACAGAGGCAGGAGACTATCTATAACTTTGAGGCCAGCGTGGGTTTACAGAGTGAGTTCCAGGACATGCAAGGCTACACAGAGAAACCCTGTCTTCAAACAAAGAAACAAATAATATCCCAAACCAGACATTTGTTGTTGAAGGGCTTGTTTGTATTTTCTTGAAGTTTGCATATTGTTGTTATTGTTGTGGCTCTTTTTTTGGAGACAAGGTTTCTCTGTGTAGCCCTGGCTGTCCTGGAACTCATTCTGTAGACCAGGCTGGCCTCGAACTCAGAAATCCACTCCTGCCTCTGCCTCCTAAGTGCTGGGATTAAAGGCGTGCACCACCACTGCCTGGTGGCTCTTATTGTTTTGGTTGAATCTCATGAGTTCTTTGCAAACCTAAAACTCAAGTGCCTTCCATGTTCCTGCTCTGTGGCTTTTAGTTTCTTAGCAGCGTCTTTTGAAGAGTAGAAGTTTATATTTGATAAATTCCAATCTGTGAGGAGTTTTGTTTTAGATTTTTGTTCTTCTTTTGTTTGTGGGGTTTTGTTGTTATTTTGGGGTTTGGTTTTGTTTTTTGTGTGTTTTTGTATTTTGAAACAGGGTCTCTTGTAGCCCACGCTGACTTCACTGTGTAGTCAATGTAACTTTGGACTCCTGGGCACTGGGAGGTCCTAAATTTTATTTTACCAATCACGTATTTGGGCTCATGCCAAAGAACTTGTACTTAGAATCTTTGTCTAACTCGTGGTCACAAAGACTTCCTCTTGCTCTCTCCGATTCTTTCTGGTCTTAGATTTCAAGTTTCAGTCTGTGGTCCACCTTTAAAATGCATTATGGTATAGAAGCTGGATTCAGAAGACCAACCACTAATGAATCCGTCTCTCTCTCCCGGGCATCTGGGCTGTGGTGGGGACTTTCTTGAGGTGAGGGGGAGCTTGGGCACAGGGTGCTGTTAGGACCTGTTGTCTAAGGACTGTTTGCCAGGAAAGGGAGTGAGGAAGAAAGGATGCAGGGAAGGGAAGCCTGTTGTTCTAGGGTCTAAGTGTTCTTAGGGGTGATGGTTTCCCTGCCATGGCTGTGCCTGGGGTCTGTGTGCCAAGAGGCTGGCAGGAGTGGACAGAAGAGAGCCAGGGCCACATATGGGACACTCAGTGTCTCCTACTCTGAAGTAAAGAGCTGCTGGCTTTAGGACAGACCCACGCCCTGCTCATGGTCAGATGTGATACTTCATAACAAACCCACCCTTAGGAAGCAGGGCTGTTATAGAACTGTCTGTGTCCCACCGCTCTAGGGGCAGATCATATAGCTGATGCTGTACTCCCTGTCCTCATAGAATTACTTTTGAGGAGGGTGCAGGGAGTGAGATACAACCAGGTAATCTGGGAGTAGCCGACAGAATCATCCCTCGATGCGTGGGTTTTATGTGTATTTAAAACACAACCTGAGAAGCATTTGCTGCTGAGAGGGGGCATAATGCGGGCGCTGAATATGTTACCCTGCAAAGCACAGCAGTTGCTTTCACTAGCCAGCTGGCGTTCCAGGAAGATCGCTAAAGCCTGTGGGTTAGAAAAAAAGGAGTTCAGGAATGCGAGAACAAAAAAGAAATAGCTGTGTCGCTGATTTCAGCTAATCCGACAACAATAAAGAAATGCAGGACTCCCTATGCTCGGAGAAGGGACAGCCACCCACAGCCCTGTGGGTGTTCAAGGGCTGCACTTTCACTCTTCACCAGGAAATGGTGGGTATCCTTGACACCATGGTGACAATATATCCTTGACACTCGGGACACCATAGTGACAATGTAGCTTGTAAATGAGGTCCCAGGGTTCTCCATATCTTTGGAGGCTCCTGTTATATTCTGCCTTCCCTTGCTGTTCAAGGCTGATCTCAGGAGTGATGTTAATTACTACACAGACTCTACATGGCTTCTGTTCCCAGCCTGAACACTTCCTGGAGTGGCTGAGGTCTCTGTTGTATATAACCCTGCAGGTACTCCACAGCCTTGGGGACCATGGTGGGAGCCAACCCCAGGTGTGTCACCTCCATTCCTTGGGCAGTTCAACTATTACCACCATGGTCCTTTGTAGCTTCAAGGTGTTGGAGCCAAGTTGTCAAGGAATCCCAGAAGGCACCAGGAGCATGCTGGGAGAAGATTGACTTTCCTGAGGAAATAGCTCTCTAGTGTCTTGCAACCTAGTTCCTACCTCCCTTTCTAATCCTAGGTTGAGAGTGCTCCCAGGAAGCCTTGCAGCCTCACAGATGGACACCCTGACACCTGGACCACAGCATTCCTTGTGGCAGGGGTTCAACTGAGACTTTCTATACTTGGCTCTTCAAGCTTATAGGACCTAGGGCTGTTTTGCCAAATACAGAAATGCCATTGAAGATTCGTCTTTACCTGATAGGAGACCTTCGTGAATGTCTCAGAGACTGTAGGACTCTGAAGGCATCATGTCCAAGAAATGGCCGTCCTGGAGCAGGAGGCGGGAGGAGCCAAAGGCTTGTCTTGTGCTTTCTCTGGCAGTTCTGAGTTGTACGGTGCTCAGCACTTACCTTATTAGATTGCATATCTTCTCCTGATATGCCTACTATTGCATGAGCTTGCATGTAGGAATACATTCACACAGAGGCAGCTGTCCTGGGCATTTTCAGCCTGCATTTGATGTAAGATAAGGATGAGTAGTGAGGTTAACAGAACTGAGCATGTATCTTCAGGGGGAAGACAGGAAATCATGATTAAAATATCAGAATAAATGAGCCATTGGAGGATGTCTCATCATGTGACCTGGGGAACTTATATTGGTGTGATATGTTCCCTTTATGATGACAAGTTGACACCGGCTCTTTGAATCTGAAGAGGTTGTAGCTGGGTATAGTGGCTCACACCTATAATCTCAGCATTCCAGAGGCCAGAAGACCCCTGTCTTAGTCACAGAACTTCTCTAGAGTCACAGAACCTATGGGTAGTCTCTATATGATAAAGGAATTTGTGGATTACTTACAGTCTGTAGTCCAACTCCCAACAATGGTCAGCAGCAGCTGTGAATGGAAGTCTAAGGACCTAGCAGTTGCTCAGTCCCACAAGGCAAGCAGGCAGAGAGCCTTCCTTCTTCCAGTGTCCTTATATAGGTCTCCAGTCCAGATATAGTCAAGTTGACAACCAAGAATAGCCACTACAACCCCACCCATACACAAACACACACACACACACACACACACACACACACACACACACACGCGCGCGCGCGCGTGTGTGTGTGTGTGTGTGTGTGTGTGTGTGTGTGTGTCTGTCTGTCTGTCTGTCTATCTATCTATCTATCTATCTATCTATCTATCTATCTATCTATCATCTATTTACTTACTTGCCTGCCCTCCTACCTGTCTCTGTCCATCTATCATGTATATGTCTGTCTGTCTAATCTATCTGTCTACCTACCTACCTACCTACCTACCTACCTATCTGGAAACAGTCCCACTGTGTAGCCCTGGCTAGCTTGAAATTCACTGAGATGTCCCCTGGGCCTGCCTCCTTAGTGCTGGAAATAAAGGCATGGGCCACCACACCTTGGGAAGATAGTGATTTTGATTTTGAGGTCAGCCTGAGCTACATAGTGTGACCCTGTCTCAAACAACACAGTGTGGGTTTGGGTGGCATGCTTTTCTACAGTGTCCTGCTTCCTTAAAGTGTGACGACAGTCTTGATGATTTTTTTGAACTTCGTGTGACTTTCATTTGCAATTTACCTAGAATGAGGCAGGCATGGGTTTATGGAACTGGTGATGATTTCTCTGCTGATGGCTTCCTGTGGTCAGAGAGGCAGTGGGGAGAGACAAAAGCAGTGGGTGCCTGACTCTTTGGCACTCTGAGAAGTCCACTGAACTTCTGATTCTCCAGCTATACTTCCAGAGTGTGGCTACTGGAGCTTTGCAGGAAGCAGGTGAGCCTGTCCAATTGGCCCTTTTGAGGATACCAAAATGTGTTCTAGCCATGCTTAAAATGTAACCATTATTCCAGAACATACCAGCTAGCATGTGTCATCCATAAACTTTAGAATCTACTCTGAGGGGAAACATTTCCTTCTCAAAAATAAAATAAAATAAAATAAAATAAAATAGGTCCTCTTCTTCCTGTTTCCAGTAGTCCTGAATGTTAGATATTTTTTTCTATGAGGTCAAAAGGTAGCTAATTATACAATTGCAACTGGAAAATAAGGGACAAGAATCAGGTAGTGGCAGTTTTTCTGCTTTCATTTGTATGTTAATTTTTAATATAAATGCAGGATATAAAGCATTAATGTAAGTCAGAATGTTTCAGTGAACTCATTTCAACAGTACAACTTCATACCAATTATAAATAAGCCTGTTAAAAATTTCTGGACAATGCTAGCATTTGAAATATGAATTTAAAAAGAAGTAAATTTCTTATTCTAATTCTCTCTCACACTCTCTCCCTCCTTTCCTCTTCCTCCTCCTCCTCCTCCTCTTCTTCTTCTTCCTCCTCCTCTTCTTCTTCCTCTTTTTTCTTTGAGATAGGTTCCCCTATGTAGTTCTAGTTGTCCTGGAGCTCACTATGTAACTCTGGATATCCTGGACTAACCTTGTAGACCAGGCTGGCCTTGAACTCACAGAGATCGACCTGCCTTTGCCTCCTGAGTACAGGAATGAAAGGCATGCACCACCGTGTCTGGCTATAAATAAATTTCTTACTGAAGGCCAAAGGGAAGGGGAACTAATAGATGTGGGCGTGGAGGTGGTCTTGCCTCTCATAGGCTTTTGTCATATTGTCACAGAGGGTCTAATTCAGCAGTGCAGTGGGCAAAGTTCTCCCCAACCCCTGTGAGTGTCAGTAGTTCATGTGGAGGCGGAGGGCACAGAAGTTTTTCTGGGTGGGAGGGGCAGTGAGCCCCGCAATCCTGGCATTGTTTCTAGAGGAAATATCCCAAAAGTGACAGAATTGACTGCTGCTGTAGAAGCTACGCCTTTAGCCCCATCTCACACAAGGGTCTCAGGAACAAAGAAAAACATGGGTGGAAGATATAGTACCCAGACTTGAATCTTTGAATTATTGGTTCCATAGATTTTTGGTTACCAATAATTCTCACATTTGGAAGCATCTGCTTACATAAATTCATTTGTTATATTCCTGTTAAGACATCTGGTTCTTACTACCACAAACTGGGCCAGCAAGTCTGTTCAGCAGGTACACACCTTCGGCCACGCCTGAGAACCTGAGTTTAGTTCCTGGGATCCATAGGATAGAAGAAAAGAATAGATCCTACAAGTTGCCCTCTAAACTCCATATGTGCACTGTGGCATGTACTTGCATACACAACACATAAAATGTAATTTTATTTGTTTTTTTTTAAGATTTTCTTATTTATTATATGTAAGTACACTGTAGCTGTCTTCAGACACTCCAGAAGAGAACGTCAGATCTCATTATGGATGGTTGTGAGCCACCATGTGGTTGCTGGGAATTGAACTCAGGACCTCTGGAAGAGCAATCAGTGCTCTTACCCTCTGAGCCATCTCTCCAGTCCTCAAGTGTAATTCATAACCAGAGAATTAGCACCATGTGATGGGAGGGTCACAGTGACACAGTGAGAGGTGACCAATGACAGGTAACGATGGCACCACTAGGTATGGTTTGTTGATAAAGGTTTTGAAGAAATAAACCGGGGTCTGTCAGCTGGGTGGGAGAACTATTCTAGAGCCTTCCAGAGGAAATGTTCTTAAACAGAGATGAGACCCAGGATGAGCAGCCCTGCATGAGAGCATCTTGGGGACTTTTACACAGAGACAATAGCAAGCACAGAAGGAGCAGCAGCAAGCATAGAGGGAGCAGCAGGCACAGAGAGAGTAGCAGCAAGCAGAGGGAGCAGCAGTCACAGAGGGAGCAGCAGGCACAGAGGGAGCAGCAGGCACAGAGGGAGCAGCA
>NW_022196911.1:57181729-57204229 GCF_008632895.1 Mastomys coucha
CACAGAGAGAGTAGCAGCAAGCAGAGGGAGCAGCAGGCACAGAGGGAGCAGCAGCAAGCATAGAGGGAGCAGCAGGCACAGAGAGAGTAGCAGGCACAGAGGGAGCAGCAGTCACAGAGGGAGCAGCAGGCACAGAGGGAGCAGCAGGCACAGAGGGAGCAGCAGGCAAAGAGGGAGCAGCAGCAAGCAGAGGGAGCAGCAGGCACAGAGTTCGCTAGGAGAGAGCAGATGTCTGAAGGAGCTAAGGTAGAGTGAGCAGTGGCTAGCACTGGGGGCCAAGTAGAGAGCTGGACAGGGCCTGAAACCTTGGGATTATGATACATGACTTGGCTTTTTATTCCAAATGCAGTGAGAAGTGAGAGGTCAGCATGTTCTCTGTGACACAATATAATTTGTAGTGTGTGTGTGTGTGTGTGTGTGTGTGTGTGTGTGTGTGTGTTTCTTTGCTGGGCCTTGAGCCCAGGGTCTTGGATATACATGGCAAGCACACACTCTACAGCTAAACAGCACCCCGGCCCCCTTGTGAGTGATGCTAGATTTTCCATTATTGTAACAAAACACCTAAGATAAACAATGGAAGAGAGTGTGCTGGGTCCTTTTATGTCAAGCTGGCCCAGGCTAGAGTCACCTGAGAGGAGGGGACGTCAACTGAGAAAATGCCTCCATAAGACTGGGCTGTTGGCAAGCCTGCAGAGCATTTTCTGAGTTAGTGATTGATGTGGGAGGGCCCAGCCCATTGTGGGTGGGGCCACCCTTGGGCCCTGGTGGTCATGGGGTCTATAAGAAAGCAGACTGAGCAAGCCATGGAGAGCTCTGCATCAATCAGCACTTTCCTCCAGCTTCCCTCCCCCTTTGAGTTCCTGTCCTGACTCTCCTCACTGACGGACTGTCACCTGGAAGTGTACGCTGAAAAAAAAACCCTTTCCTCTCCAAGTTGCTTTGGTCATGGTGTTTCATCACAGCAATAGTAACCTGACTAGGACCGAGAGGATCACAGTGTGAGGTTCCAGGCATGGTTGGTTGGCCACCTGGTGGGTGGGAGGCAGAGAGAGGGAGATAGCGAGAGCGCACCGCCCGTACTTGGAGGCTCCCCCCTTTACCCGCTTCTGATCCGTCAGTCTCACAGCCTATTGGAGGGTGCCGCCCTTCAGCAGACTCTCCCTTTACTTGCTTTCCCATGTATCTGCAAATGCCCTCGCAGATACAAATGCCCATTAATTACCCAGTGTAAGGTTTCTTTTCTGCCCTTTGCAGTGATGGGGCTTGAATGCGGGGGTCTTGTAACACCAGGCAAAGCACTCCACACCCGAGCTTCGTCCCCAGCTCCGTAAAGTATTTACTGTGAAACCTCTCGAAGGGACTTAGACATTGAATGAGGAGGAGCAGTGGCCTGGGACTGGGTGCACAGGGGGCAGGTGGCACTGGCTGGCCAGCCTACCTCAGGGCGTTAGCTGCTTTCTTGTTCCTTAGTGCCGATCTGTAAACCCTAGAAGTCAGTGGCTACTTGGCAAGGGAGTCAGGAACAGGAGAGATAATAAAAGGATATGCTTGTCATTGTGCTGGCTCATGGTTGATAAATACTAGCTTCAAAATAAGGATAAGTGGATGGTTTTTAGGAGAAAGTGACCAATCCCAAATGAGCCTGCAGAAGTCTGGTAGGAATGCAGGGAGGGACGAGGGACATGCTGGCACAGGTTTGTGCTGGGTACAGGGGCCTTACAGAAACAGAGCAAGATCTGCCCATGTGGATGGTTGTGGATTTGACAGATGAGCCTAAGACAGAGTCCAAAATGATGCTGGGGTTGAGTCTGGATGACTGAAAGCAAGATGGCTGAAGGTAGACAGGGAAGTTGGGAGTGAGACCGGTTGTGAGGATCTATTCAGGACTCTGCTAAAGCTTGTGGGGGACAAGCAGGCCCCACGGGAGTACCCTCTGAGTAAGTTTACAGGTCTGGTGGGCAGGTGGGTAAGGGGTCAGACGGCCTAGGAGTCCCTAGAAGACCCTGGTGGCTGGAGAAACAGATTCTATAGGGAGTTGACTTAAGTTCAGTTTGGAAGGTAGTGTTTAAGTGAGCCAGCCAAGGGAGCTGGGCGGGTATCCTCGGTTTCCTGTGTTTGTGCCAGGCAGGGCCACCAGAGACATTGGCCTCACACACCAGCCTCTCTAGCATGCCATGGGGAGGGAGCAATGGCTGCTTCGAGAGTTTTTTTTTCCCCCCCAGCCGCATCCTCTGCATCTCGGTGGTGGATTAGATTTTCTCCTGAAGTACATACACATCTCTGGAATCCTGGTCCAGCTCCCTCTGGGCCTTAGCTGCCTGCTTCACTGTCCCCTGCAGGCTAGCGATGTGGAGGATGATAGCCCTAGGGTTCTACAAGCTCTGCCTTGCCCTCATTCCTGTCAGCTCCACTCTGTTTCCCAGCAGGCATTCCAGGCAGAGGTGGAGACGACCAGATGCCTCAAACCAGGACAGAACAAATATGACTCAGGATGCTTCAGCCCGGGTAGGCATCAAAGCCTCCGGCTCC
Source organism: Mastomys coucha (assembly GCF_008632895.1). Classification (NCBI taxonomy): domain Eukaryota; kingdom Metazoa; phylum Chordata; class Mammalia; order Rodentia; family Muridae; genus Mastomys; species Mastomys coucha. The sequence continues at coordinate 57,184,259 of NW_022196911.1, forward strand.
CTGTCTTCTTACCCTCGCTTTGTTCTTCTGCCATGTGTTCTTTAAAACTGCTCCCAAAGAAAGGGCTCGGGAGGGATCTTGTTTCCATCTCCTTTCCCTGCAGCTTTGTCTCATTCCCTTCAAGTCTCTGATGTGAAGCCACATGATAAGTAAGGAAATAACTGCCCATTAGTGGTCACTCCGCTCCGCAGGCCGCCAGCTTCTTGGTTCGGCTTTGGAGCCAGAAGGACACCCCAGACTAGTAGTTCTAAGCACTTGATCTCGGAATAGCCGCGGATTGCAGCCTCCGCCACCACCTGCATTTCGTAGTCATGACCGCCCTGCCTTGGTTTCTCATTCCGGGTTGTGCCCTGTCTCTGTTACTTGCGGTCCCCGCCCTTGGCAGAGTGCCTTGATTCCTGAGTCCCTGACATCATTCCTTTCCAAGCTCGTGATATGCCAGCGCCCAAATCGCTCCCGTGTAGCTTTTGCAGGGGATGGGACCAGTGAGTCCTGGTGTGCAGCTTCTCTTCTGATGCAGTGTGGAAATCTTTCCTTCCCCCACTCCAGCATCCCCCTCCTCGTTGACCACAGAGGAATTTATGCTATTGGGATGGCTTCTTTCATCTCCAAGCCATAGGAAATAGTCATTTGGAAGCATATCCTGTGAGCACCGCTGAAGTGGGAGGAGGACAGTTAACAGTTAGTTCTGGGTTCCATGGGAAGCCCAGCAGGTGCCTGGCCAGGACCCCACGGCCCAGACCCTGCTTCCCCCACAGCACTGCTAACATTCTGGTCTAGATGCCTCATTGTCCTGGGATTCCTCTGGTGGGCAGGATGCCTAGTGGCACCTCTAGCCTCTATTCAGTAGCACCCTGAAGTGTGCCTTTGTGAATTCCCTGTCTCCCCTGGGGGCAGAGTTATCTCAGGCCTGGAATTGGCCCATCCAAGTGCCTGGAGTAAGCTAAATACTGTCCTCCTAGTCTTCGGCTAGATATTTTCAGCCTGCGGGTCCCTGGCGCAGCACTTCCTGCCCGGTCCCATGGTAATTGAACTATGTGCTCATTTCTATTTTCCTGGTTCTCCAGATTGAATGCTTTAGCTTGCTGCTTCCTACTGCTTATTGTGTTTGCAGCTGAGACCTGAACGCCCTCCCACTCTCAGAGACTCATTATTTTCTGTTCATCCAGAATGGTTTCCCAGTCAGTCACCTTCCAGTTTTCTTGCCTTAAAAGGGAAATAAAGATGAGGTCCCCAGATAGCACCAGCAGGTTAAGATAAGACCACAGTTCCTAAACCTTTGCTGGGACACAGTACCTTTGCGTATTTCTAAAATACACTGTCATGCCCCGCTTCCTCTCCGCCCTCCCCGCCCCCTTCTTCTTTCTTCACTACTTTATGCTATACAGTTCATGGGAGACAGTTTAAATGTAAGTCACACACTGGTCTGAACAGGAATGAAGTGTGGCATCAAAATAAAATGCTTGAGATAAAAAAAAAAAGTTCCTGGGAAGACACTCCCTCCATCTCCCATCCTTTCTCTTGAATGAGTTCCCAGATTCAACTCTAATTTCTTAATCAATTTGACCCTTTGTATTGTTTATGGGGAGTTTAAAAAAAAATCAGAGAACTAAGGCTAGAGATTTTTTTTTCCCCTTCTGGTTCCCCCTGTGCTTGGCCAGAGGCCACCTATTCATTTTCTGTCCCTAACTCACATCCAGGAGAGAAGCATTAGTCAGCGAGTCAGCGCGTGTGCTCACCTGTGTTTATCTTGTGGCAGCCCGGATGGTCTAAACCAATCCTAAGGCTGCAAAGCATGTCGTCTGTGTTCATTTCCCTCTCTGCTTCCCCATGCCCGTATTTTTGGATGAAAACAGGCTGTTCTGTGTACAGGAAGAACACTTGCCTGGTATATCTGGCAGCCTCCTGTTCTGAAGATGTAACGGAGCCATGGCTGTGTATTGTCAAGCTAACAAGCAGTGCCCCGACTGGCATAATGGACAGAAGGCAGCCTGTGGTTGTGAAGGACCTTCTGTTGCCACTTGTAACGCCATCTGATGCTGAGAGGCACAGAGTTCAGACATGCACAGGCTCCCAGTCAGCAAGGAGCTGGACCCGCTGTGGTGTTAATGCACAGTGCTCTTGCTTCTCATGTGGGCGGAGATTATCCGGATGCCTGTCCAACCTGGTTTCAAGCTTGGCTACAGATGAGTTCTGTGATCTAGGCAAGTTGCTTGACTTCCCCGAGTCAAAGGAAATTTCCTCTTCTCTATGATGGGAGTGTTTTAGTTTGTTAGAGATAAAATGGGTGCCTTATAAACAAGTGAGAGACACTGCTCACAGTTGTGGAAGCCCAAAAGTCCCAGATCTGGGCCAGCAAATTCAATGTCTAATGGGAATCCTCTGTCTGGTTCATAGTGTGACCTTCTAATTGTGGCCCCATTTGATAGAAGGACAAAAATATTCCCTCAGGCCATTTCTGTAAGGGGGTTTGCTCTCCTGACCAAACTTTCTCCCAGACGTCCCACTTCCTAACAGCGCCACACTAGGGATTTGGTTTCATCATGTGAATTTGAGGACTACACCAATACTCAGACAATAGCACAAGGCAACACCATCGAAGGCTGAGATAACTCCCACAAGGTATTTGCCAGCACCTTCTAATCACAGTGGAATGGTATGGCTGCCCTATCCGTGACAACACAGGGGACCCATCCTCCTTCCTCACTTCTTGCTGTGCCTGCTTTGATCTTGTGTACTGAGTTGTCACTTCTCTAGGCTGGTGCTGAGAGGTCACTCCTGGACGCCCTGTCTGGCATTTGCCCTCCTTGTAAGGCAGAGAGAAGTGTGTGTGTGTGGGGGGGGGGTCCTTAAAAGTGTTGGAGAATTTCCCAGCTCCCATGTGCCTAGTTTATAGAGCTAAGGTACCAGAGAAAACCGATGAGCAGCAGAGCTATCCCAAGCCAATGGCTTCTGGATCCCTTTTCTCATGAACTCAGGATGAAATTCACCAACAATGAGTGGATGAGTTTAGAAAGTAAAGTTAGTATAGGATTTTAGGTGGGCTCTTGAGAGGAAAAAGGAGGGCAGAGCTCCTGTAGAGCAGGAGGGGGTCCCAGAAGACGTGGTACCATAGAGCAGCTAAGCTAGGGGCTTCTTGTAGTACTTAGAGCAGAAAATGCATGGGGAGATGAGCTGGTCAGTCCAGCTGGCCTACCCATGGGTGTCTAGATGCTTCACAGTTTGACTCTATCTTTACATATGTTTTCTAGGCAGTACAGCTCACTCAGATTGTGTAAAATGAGAAAAACATTAATAAGAAACCAGAACAAGAGCCAGAGCCCCCTTCTGGCATGTCTGGCCTCTGGCCAGGACAAGACAGATGACATTGTTGGCTTGTGCTCAAGGACAAGAATGGTCATCCCTATTCCTAAAATGCTTGACCTGTTTAGATATCCTGCTCTCATCCCTGGGGATGACTCTTCCTGGATACTGTGGGTGAGATGTTAATGATTCATTATGGAGCATCTTGAATTCTGAAAGCTGGAACTGTCAGGAAGGAGGCTAGCAGGTGGGAGAGTAGAGAAGGAAGGCCGGAGTCCAGTGGAGATGACCGTAAGAGCAGAGAATGGCAGACTCTCGGAGAGTAGTATGGATGTCTTCCCTGTGAATAACTTTATCAGATTCAGAATATTTGAGGAGAGTAGAGAAAGCGATGTAGCAAGAAGTGACTGGAGAAGCAGCAGAGCAAACAACATGCTGACAAGAAAAACAAAAGTTAAAGCCCATAACCCCATCCAGCCCCTCAGACTCGTTACCAGACATTAAGAGCTGAGATTATATATTTGAATTTGGATAAGATTAATTAACTGATTGAGTCCTCTTAAAATGTCAAGAAAGTGGTTGACAGGAGAAACAGCCATCCTTTCCTGGCTACTCCTGACTCCTCCATAGTTTTCTGGGAAGTAGACGAGGGGCATTGTCATCTTAAGGTAAGCGTGTCAGGTTTGGAAAGCGAATACCTAACGTGTTCATGAAGTAAGCCCTACACTGCTTATTTCTAAGTAGTTCCAATAGCATAAAATGGGATGTTGGCTAAGTGGATACTTCGTTTAAACGATCTCTATGAGTCAGCTCTACAGGGTACTACTGGTTAGCTCGTAGTCAGGCTGCGTTCGCTCCTTCTATAACTGAGAGAGTATTAATAAAATTAGTCACTGCACAGGTCTTAACCTAAGGATTCTTTCACTGTTGCTGTGGAAACCAGAAAGAAAAACATGGGTTGAGAAAGAAAAATAATCAGCACCGACCATCAGTAACATACATTGGCAGCGAGCCGCTTTTCTTAATACTGAATTTTTAAGAAATCACAAGACCTGGAACCAAGCTGAGCCTGAGAAGGTTCTGAGCTAGTCATGAAACCGAAGACATGTACCATTGTTCTTGGGGAAAAAGTGTGGGAAGCAAATAGCAGTCCTTTTATTTTCTTTTACCAATAATGAATCTGTGTGTGTGTGTGTGTGTGTGTGTGTGTGTGTGTGTGTGTGTACATGCATGTGTGTCTGGCAGTGCCAGGCATGGGACCTAGGACCTAGTTTATACCAAGCACGAGCTTGAGCAGTGCTGCCGAGTCGCTAACAAAGAATTTCATCGTTAGCCATGTTTACATAGCTGTAGAACATATCAGCTAAACAGGGCCTATGTAGCTGGGAGTCTAATCACCTTGCTTAAACAGAAAGAGGAACTGGGTGACTCTGGGAGAGACAGATATTGTCTGTTGAAATGGTTTCTTCTGGTCAGGAAAGGGAGAGGAGTGTAAAGTGGCGGTGGCCTGAGCTGGGCTTCAGAGCCGTGTGTGGTTTATCCAGGAGTCCTGGGATGCGGGGAGGCAGAGGAGACTCTCCATTCTGAGTCCCATGAGACTGGCTGCTGGAATTGCTTGTCACCCGTTGGTGTTCTTTAAAAGGATGGAGCACTGTGGTTTTAGATGCCTTGAGCTGTATCGGAGCCCATGAAGATAGGCGGGGGCAAGATGGTGGCGGAAGAAAGATACCAGGACTTTTGATTCAGCCTTGTGATGCTGTAGACAGCAGAGGCTGCGGCTTAGAGGATGAAAGTGATCATGGACGACAGTCAATGGCTGCACCTGGGATGCCCATTCTTCTGTCTCTGTGTTCAGAGTTTTCTCCTCGGTCTTCAGCTGCAATCTGCTACTGTTTGTTTGTTTTGTTTTTTTTGAGGCAGGATTTGTCTATGTAACAGAGCCCAGAATCCTGGCTGTCCTAGATTCACTGTGTAGATCAGGCTGGCCTCGAAATCTGCCTGCCTCTGCCTCCGGAGTGCTGGGATTAAAGGCATGTGACACCGTGCCTTGGAAGCAGGCATCTGTATCCTTTTTTTTTTTTTAAAGATTTATTTTATTCATTTTATGTGTATGAGTACACTGTAGCTTGAGCCATCATGTGTGTGGCTGCTGGGAATTGAACACAGGACCTCTGCCGCCCACTCGCTCCGGCCCTGCTTGTCCCAGCGTAATACACTGTAGCTGTCTTCAGACACACCAGAAGAGAGCGTCAGATGTCATTACGGGTGGTTGTGAGCCACCATGTGGTTGCTGGGATCCAAACTCAGGACCTTCTGAAGAGCAGTCAGTGCTCTTACCCGCTGAGCCATCTCACCAGCCCTGGCATCTATATCTTGATAAAAGCTGCTGGAGTGTGTGTGTATGTGTGTGTGCGCATGCATGTGTAAAAGCACACATGCATGAGTGTGCTTACAGATGTGTAGTATAACACAAATCTATGTCTGTGACAAGAATAAGCTATCATTTGCTGAAAAGTACTATCAGTATCAATCATGTTCCATATATATTTTAATAAACTGGTAGACACCTCCAGAGGTGTAAAGTCAAGCAGCATGCAGAGGCAGAATGTCAGGAATAGAGTGTTGTGTACCTGCCTAAACACTAACACTCGCTCCGTGGTAGCAACCGTGAGCTTGGTGAGTGGAGTTTGTAAAAATTCATCATATCACTCACAAATATAGTATTGGAGACACATGTTTCCCTTTTTACCCTCCTACAGAGAAGAAGTTTCCGAAGGACATCATGCGGAGTGCCACCAAGCCCTGGAGTCCAGTCGCCAAAGCAGGCAGCCATGGTCCTGATCGCACTCGGCCCCTCCCAGGGACTCCTTCTGGCATGAAGAGCTCCAAGTCTTCAACCTCGCTGGCCTTCGAATCTCGGCTTAGTAAGGTACAGACTTTCAGGGCAGGGATGAAGAGGGCAATTACTGAACCCCATTGGCTCTTGAAGAGGGGACCCGGAGAAACAGCCAACCCTGACCTAAGGGATGGAGTGAATAGAGGGCAGTGGGGTGCTCCAGGGTGGAGAAAGGACCATGCGAGAGGTTTGATGCAGCACTTGAGGCAGTCTGTTCTGGCTCCCCTAGATGGAGTCAGGGTCATACAGAACCATCCTGATCCTTGCTTGACTTGTCTACATGGTTGATAATGCCCTCTGCCAAGGACTGCATTCTGCTCTCATTCCCTCCCTCCTCCCTCCTCCCTCCTCCCTTCTCCCTCCTCCCTTCTCCCTCCTCCCTCCTCCTTACCCCCTTGGCATCTAAGGGAGGACAGGCCCGAGTCTGGGCTCAGCTTTTCCCCTCTTACGTCCACCCTCTGTGTCAGGGTTCCTTCCACGAACTGTAGTCCTTCCTTTCTGTGATAGGATGAAATTCATAGACAGTATTGCTAGCTGCAAGTAGGCATTTGAAAAACCAATGCAGTAACGTGAGCGTGAGTAAAAGGGAGGCATTCAGTTCCCTGTGTTTCTCCCTATCCGCAATGCCCAAGCCTGGCTGTACAAAGGCCCCATGGAATTCCCGAGGGCACCGGCACGCCATGAAGGATGCTGCCGAGGAAGAGAAATGCCGAATGCTCTCGGGACATTCCAAGCCAGGGTGCATCTTCCATTTTTCACTATGATGGTTATGCTCTTAAGAAGTCAAGGCACCTGAGAATTGTAAGGGAAATGCCTTGTCTTCCTACATGACATTAAGGGAGGCCATAGGCCCAAAAGATGATCCAAGGTGGTCCACACATGATATGACACATCCAAAGAATCAATGAAAACTGGGACAGAGGCCTTTTTTACAAAATTGTCATGTGTATTACAGAATGTGTAAATTTCCCATCCTGCCACATATTAATATCAATTGCACATCTATTCACGGTGACATCTAAAAGTGCACACTCCCAGATTACAGGACTGTCCCCTTTGAGAGCAGTTCTCCAGGTGACAGCACCTGTTCTGTGGATAGTATCCAGATTTCCATAGCTAATCAGGAGCCTTCCCACTGCCTTGAGTGTCAGGCTGCCACCCAAGTGTAACAAGTCCAAGCCCATCTCTATCACCTCCCAGGCTGCGCCCCCTTGGTCCGCTCTTCCCTTTAGCTTCCTTAGACCGGAGTCCTCAGCATCAGCCTTGTTCATGTCCCACAATGCACCAGTGAAAGGCCATTCCTTCTGCCTTAGGAAGAGGTTTTACCTGAAGCCACATGGCCTCCTCTGTGACCTCCTGGCCAAGGCCCAGCCTTCCCAAACCACTGCTCTGCTTTCATCTTGGTGTTCTAGCATTCTGTCCTCAACACACACATACACTTCTATGTATGATATATCGTTTTAGGTAGAGTGAAGGCTGACTGTCCACAGAATGGGTCATCTTATCCACTTGATTATTGACCTAGCTTAAAGATGAATCTTCTCACCCTGAAGGATGCAGATTTAATTTAATTAAGAAAAACAATCTCTCACAGGTGTGCCCAAACACCTGGGTTTTAGTTAATTCCAGATGTAGTCAAGTTGACAACCAAGAATAGCCATCACAGTAGACTAGGCACAGCTAACAATATTTATTTTAACTAAAAGTTTAGTTACAGCTGGGCATAATGCTGCATGCCTTTAATCCCAGCGTTCAGGAGGCAGAGGCAGAAGTAAACTTTCTGTGAATTTGAATTCAGTCTGTGAGTTCTGGGACAGTCGGGGCTACATAGAGAGACCCTGTCTCAAAATGCATTAAAAAATAAATTAAACATTAAAACCATAATAGCACATTTTAAGATTCAGATTTTAAGTGAATATATTCATACCACCAATAATATACTGAAAATATTTCCTATGCATATCAGTAATATTTGGAATGTATTGAATATATTTTAAACTGACACAGAGCTGGCTATGTAGGTTGAAACTTGCCCTCCTCCTGTCTCAACTTTCTGAATGCTAAGATTGCAAGCATGTACCACCATACTCAACTCTCTCTTTATTTTATGTATGTGAGTACACTGTCCTGTTGCTCGCTGTCTTCAGATACACCAAAAGAGGGCATCAGATCCCATTACAGATGACACACCATGTGGTTGCTGGGAATTGAACTCAGGACCTTTAGAAGAGCAGTCAGGCCCAATCATGGAGCACGCCTTTAATCCCAGCACTTGGGAGGCAGAGGCAGGCAGATTTCTGAGTTCAAGGTCAGTCTGGTCTACAGAGTGAGCTCCAGGACAACCACAGAGGAACCTTGTCTTGAAAAAAACAAAAAAACAAAAAACAAAAAGAAAACAAAGAAGAGCAGTCAGTGTTCTTAATGGTTGCATGCTCAGCTCTTTTAAGCAGTCTTTGGAACAGATTTTTATTAAAATATTATCACATCATTTCCCCTTTCTTTTGCTCCCTCCAGCCCTTTCATTCCCCCACCCCCTCTCCCTCTCAAATTCATGGCCTCCTTATTGTTACACACATACACACACACACACTCACACTCACACTAGTAAATATATAAATACAACCTGCTCAGTCCGTTTAGTGTTACTTGTACGTAAATGTTTTCAGGGCTGACCAGTTGCTATTGGACAACAATTAGGGAGCTTATCCCTAGGAGGACTATTTCTCTCTGTCTCAGCATTCCTTACTTACCTGGAGCTCTTTTTCTGGGGTTGAGGGAACCCCTTGAGATTTCCCCCTTCCATGTCGGCACGTCTATTGCTGGTGTACCTATTCCGGTTTTGTTTAAGGAGCCACGAAAGTCAAAGTATCGTGGGTGAAGCTTCCCTGTCATTCCTAGGAGACATAATCTCATTGCAGATTTCTTGATCCTCTGGCTTGTACAGTGCCCACAACCAGTTGTTCTTGGCAGTTTGACTGGTTGTGGTTTTCTGTGATGGTCTCTGTCTATTGCAAAGAGAAGTTTCTTTCACGAGGGGTGAGAGCTATAATTATCTATGGGTATGAGGATGTCACACCATGACCACAGCAACTCTTAGAAAACATTTAATTGGAGCTGGCTTATAGATAGCTTCAGAGGTTTAGTACGTTATCACCCTAGAAGACAGTGCTGGAGAAGGAACTGAGAAGTCTACATCTTGATCCACAGGCAGTATGGGGCATAGCTTGAGCATATGAGACCTCAAAGCCCATCTCCACAGTGACACACTTCCTCCCATAAGACCACACCTACTCCAACAAGGCCACACCTCCTAATAGTGACACTCCCTTTGTCCAAGCATTCAAACACAAGAATCTGCGGGGGCCATTCCTGTTCAAACCACCACAAGGATATTGTTACAATGCAATTAGGAATTATGATGCTTTGATATGGTGTGGGAGTAGCTTCTGTCTCCTCTAAGATCCATGACCTCACTAACCCTGAGTAGGAGGCTAGGTTTACTGTAACAGGCATGATTTTGCTCCTGTTAAGCAAGCCTTTAAGTTCACTTAGCTGTTGGATACTGTCAGGACACACATGCCACTACTGTACTCTTAGGGGTATCTTGCTGTGCACATCATTGCTCCCCTCCCTTGGCAGATCTCATAACACCTTCTTGTGCTATTAAGCTAGTTTCTGGAAGGATGCTTTCAAGCCAGTTTCAAGATGGATCCTCTGAGTCCTGTCTGAAGTACATGGCATCTTCAGAAATAGGGACCGATCTTCAATCTCTGGGTATCAACCAAGGGCAAGGGCTGTAGCCAATATTATTTTGGGAGTCTCTTAGACTCTCCTGATTAACAAATCGAAAAGGGAGTTTCTCGTGCCTGGTACTGTTTTTTTTTTTTTTATTAGATAGTCTATGGTTCTTAGGCAAACATTATCAGCCCAATACACACACACACACACACACACACACACACACACACACACACACATACACACACATACACACACACACACACGTATATATGTGTATATATATTTCTATATATGATATATAATTTTAGGTAGATTAAAAAGTAATGATTCCCCATGACTTACTCAAACATCCTGTGGTGATTTGAATGAGAATGACCCCCTAGGCTCATATGTTTGAATACTTGGCCCCCAGTTTGTAGAAATATTTGAGGAAGATTACGAAGTGTGGTCTTTTTAGAGGAAGTGTGTTACATCCTTTCCCTAGCTTTGAGACCTCATAAGCCTCCCACCATCCCTAGTGATCTCTCTGCCTCCCGCTTATGAACCCAGACTTGAGCTCTCAGCTCTTCCTGCCCCCATAATTGAACATTTCTTTTGTAAGTTGCCTTGATCATGATATTTGTCACAGCATTATAAGAGTAACTAACTCATAACTATCTTAGGGCTTCATTGCTGTGAAGAGATACCGTGACCAAGGCAACTCTTATAAAAGCAAACCTTTAATTTCAGCTGGCTTACAGTCTCCGAAGTTTGGGCCATTAACATCATAGTGGGAAGCATGGCAGCATGCAGGCAGACTTGGTGCAGGAGGAGCCAAGAGCTCTACATCTTCATCTGAAGGCCGCATTAGAAGACTGCAGCTAGAAGGCTCTCTTCTGCACTGGGCAGAACTTGAGGACACACTTCCTCCAACAGGGCCACACCTCCTAATAGTGCCACTTCCCATGGGCCAAGCATATTCAACCCACCACGATACCCTTAGTGTTATTTTCCCTCCTCCTCCCCACCCCTCTTTTATTACGACCTTCCACCCTCCTCTCAATGAAAACCCCCTCCCCCTTTCTCCTCCATGTCACTGTATGCTGCTAGTCCCTCTCAAGCACTTCTGACTCCCTCCCATGTAGCTTTTTACTTCACAACATTTGTCTTTTTGTGACTGGATTACCTCACTCGAGATAATAATATTTTCTAGTTCCATCCATTTGCCTGGCTAGGCCCAGGTGCGAGATGTGAGGTGGGCTAGGCAGAGAGGTTGGGTGTCAGGACAGTATTTAAGAAATGCACAGGAGTGTTCCTGAGGATAGTGTAATGCTGACCGTTCCAACAGCAAACATTGCTTCAGCAACTTCTTCTTTCACAGGGAGTGTTGGGGGAGAGCAGGTACTTGTGTGGTAGGCTTCCTGTTCTCCATTGTGATGCATGAGCTTTCTTGGCCTGATACTGGATACTGTGAAGACAACAGCCCGGCCTCAGGAAGAGCTGAACTGTGCCTGCACCTTGCCAACCCTGCCCTTTCCAGCTGAGGGTGGGCAGAAGACCACGGAAACTCCAGAGAGCAGGAGAGAAGAGGGGAAATGTGATGATCAGGGAAGCAAGCAGATTTGTTTCCCCAGGGAGAACTTACAGGCAGCTAGGGCAATGGGATCTCTAGCACATATCCCTACAGCACCGCTGGGCCACACAGGTGATGTTTGTCTGAGAGTAAATGAATGTGGACGTCTTGACTGCTCACAAATAGGAAACTGGATCCACCCAAAATAGAACTGAATCCCCAAACTCAGAAGCTGGAAGAGCAAGGCAAGGGATGGAATGCAGGGAGAGTGGGCAAGGATGCTGCTGTGAACCCCTCCGCACGGTATTCAAGCAGCAGTGTGCATGCTCTGGCTTCAACACGCCACATCACTCCAGCCGCAATAAAGGGCCAAGCCTGTGAATCAAGGCTTACTTAGTTACAGTCAACAAAACGTTGGTCTGAGTTTGTATGAGCAGAAAAGAAATTCAAGTCGTATATCACTGTTCACAGGCATTTTCTTCCAGGATTACCATGGATGCCAAACTCTGTGGGTGCTTAGGGGCCTGATCAGAAACAGTGTGGTGTTTTCACAGAACCTTCAAGTCCTTCCTGTGTGCCTTAGACTCTAGCATCTCTGGATTAGTTACAATATCTAATTCTATGTAAATGCTGTTATATTGTACTGTTTTAGGAATCAGACGAGGAGAACACTCTGTATTTTATGTACAGATGCTATTTTTTTTTCTCCACTGTTTCTAAGTAGAGTTTGGCTAAGTCCAAGGATGTCAGTACAATGAACAGATCCCAAGATTCCCACATCTCTGTGGGACAAAGGGTTCAAGAAAGCATCTCAGAGGGGCTAGGCCAAGAAAGACTGGACTTTAAAGCTAGTCTCTACTCACCTCTGCCCACTGCTTTTCTCTCACCTCCTAATGCCTGGCTTCTCCTGGTGTACATATGAAGCATATGGCTAGTCTGCTCACCTCCTGTGTATGCCTAGTCACCTTTTATTCATGTTCTACTTGTTGACAAAAGGAAAGGAGAACAACAAAGAAAAAAACCTGAGTAGTTAGATGCTGGTCTCATGCTAGGTCTACACAGGCTGCTAGGCCCTACAGCTAGGGCCCTTTTTGAGGAGGTCAAGTTGTCCCAGCATGTCCTGTAGCAGTATATCCTGGGAGGAGTACAGCCTTCCAGCAGGGTCCATTGTCTGAGTCTTGAAACCTAAGCAGTGTTCCTTGGCAGTTCCTACAGAATGCCCTCAATATGGTTGCCACTAGCCACCTTTGGCAAGGGAGCCCTTGGAATGTAGTCAATCAAAATGGAAAGAGATGGTCTTTTTTTGGGGGGGGAGGGGTTCAAGACAGGGTTTCTCTGCCACTGCCTGGCAACTGGAGAGATGGTCTTAAACTAGGCTTAAAGAGTTAGTACCAAAACTTGGAAGATAGCTCACTAATATGTGAGCTATGAGTTGACACTTGAGCCAATCACAGACGTGTGACATGGCTCTATAAGATTATAGCAGGGCTGTAGAATTTCTGTAGCCTAGTGGCATGGCTATTGTAGTGTCAGAGCACAGTGCACTGCTCCTGTGTGTGTGTGGTAATGTGTTTGTGTGACTGCTTTGCCAGTCATATGAGGAAATGGCAACCCAGCTATCTATCCACTATGATAAAGTTTCAGATGCTGATAACCAGCTGTGTTTCTGGTTTATGTGTTTGCTCTATGTTTGATAACTATTCTGGAGCATACCTGCTTAACAAAGAAAGATGTGTGCTATGAAATCGCCTTGAGGCTGAGGCAGTCTCATTCATAGGTGCTGTTGCTTTGTCTCCTGAGTATGTCCTTTCCCTTGTCTTGACTTAATCTTGTCTTGTTTATTCATCATGACCCAAAAAAGAATATCTGTATACATACACACATATGTATATTATCCATATACTCTTTATATTTACCATATAGCTTATAGTATAGTGATTTGTGGACATAGATTCTGTGATGTTTATACCACAAAAGAATTGCCTAGGGCAGGCGTGGTGGCGCACGCCTTTAATCCCAGCACTTGGAAGCAGAGGCAGGTGGATTTCTGAGTTCGAGGCCAGCCTGGTCTACAGAGTGAGCTCCAGGACAGCCAGGGCTATGCAGAGAAACCCTGTCTCAAAAAAAAAAAAAAAAAAATTGCCTAACTATGCGTTTCTCAGGATATCTCTTCATTAAATGGCTATGAGCATTTTATATTGTTCACATATTGATAATATTTTGATAGATTCACTTAAAAATAAACAAGTTCCTTGTCTCTGTGTGTGTGTGTTCATTTGGGGATGTGTATGGGTGTGCATGTATGTGTGTGTGGAAGCCAGAGGTCAACATCAGGGGTCTTATTTGATTGCTATCTACCTATATTCTGAGACGATCTTACTAAACCAGGAGTTCACCAGTTGGCTAGGCTGGCTGGCCCGGGGACTCTAGGCATCCATCTGTCTCTGTTTTCCCTGGGTTGTTGCTGCACTTTTATGTAGATGCTGGGGATCTGAACTCAGGTCCTCATGCCTATGCTACAGGCACTTCACTGACATAACCATCATCCATGAGGTCTTTGTCTATCTGTCTGCCTGTCTGTCTCTCCTGTCCATCAATTCATCCATCCCTCCCTTCCTCTATCCCTTTCCTTCCTTCCATCCTTCCTTCATATCTCCCTTTTTCCCTTCTACTTTCTCTTTCTCCTTCCCTCCCTCCCTCCCTCCTTCCCTCTCTCTCTTTCTCTCCCCCCTCTCTTTCTTTCTTTCTTTCTTTCTTTCTTTCTTTCTTTCTTTCTTTCTTTCTTCCTTTCTTTCTTTCAACAGGATCTCACTGTCCTGGAACTCACTGTATAGACCAGGCTGGCCTCAAACTCACAGAGATCTGCTTTCCTCTGCCTCCCAAGTGATGTAACTATAGGTGTGTGCTACCACATGCTGTATAAAATGTATTTTAAAAATTTAATGCCATTATCATTGTGGGGCTGGGACAGAAGTGTGGAGTTCAGTTTGGGAATCTATTCTCTCCTGCCACTATGGTTCTGGAGACCAAACTCAGGTTGGTCGGGCTTGTGTAACAAGCACTTTTACCCACTGAGGCATCTGGCCAGTCCAACATAGCTTCTTTATTTGTTTTAGTTTACTTTTTAATGTAGTTGCCAGACAATGCAAATTTACGAGGTGAATCATATTCAATTTCTACAGACAGGGTGCTCTAAACATTGTCACAGTCCCTGGAAATGTCTGCCTCACACCTGGGGACTCAGCAACTTGGTGGTTGGTGTTGAGTCCAAGGAAAGACTAAGTTAGGTGTGTGCATTTAAATAAACCCTCACCACAGTTGATAGTTGCTTGCATTTGAGGACCACAAACAGAGAGTTACCTGCCACTAGGATCTTTTTTTGTTTTTGTTTTTGTTTTTTGTGGTGGCTGATAATGATGGAGCTTTGCAGTTCTCTCTCATCTCTGTTAATGGAGAGGAATGTTTTTAGTTACTTTAATCTGCAAGGCATTGAAATCTTTTCCTTTGTGAGCTCAGGTGCTCATCAGCTTAAATCCCATTGAACCCTTAGTATGAGTACTTACTACACATACCAAAGCAACACCTGAGCTCACCTTCTTGGGAATCTTCCATAGTGAGCCAGAAACCTAGTAGGGTGCTGAGCTGCCTCTGGGTAACAGGAAACAAAGCCTCAAATGGAGAAAGAGGAGAAAGAACGTTAGGCAGTAACTGAATCTGGTGCTCCCCCTGGTATGTCCCCTGGTATGTATGCCTCCTACAGCAGAGGGAGTAGAGTAGATTGGGTGCTTCGCTTTGCTTCTAAGGCATGGTGGGTTCATTTGTCGTTGTTACATCCTACATCTTGGCGAAGTTTCAGGGCAATAAAGCTTTCTCATTCAGAATTCCTCATTGCAGGTGCAGGGGGGAATAAGTATTCCCCTTAAAAGCTCTGCTGGCTGATGAGGAGCAGCTCCATACCTACTTTTCTTGCCATGTGTACTAGTATGTGTGTGCTGTGTGTGTGTGTGTGTGTGTGTGTGTGTGTGTGTGTGTGCAGGTATGCATACGCCTGCACATGGAGGGGACAACCTCAAGTGCTTAGAACATTAATGAGGTTAATGAGAGATACCTTTGGGTACATCTGGAAAGGCTTTTCTGGAAAGGATTAACTGAGGAGGGAAGACCCACCAAGTAATAAAGACAAAGGAGAGAGGCATCTGGACTCCAGAAGCTCCCATCCCCTCATCCTCACACTGATCTGTTGAGGAGTAAACGGGCAGCCTCTTGCACTGGTCCTTTCCAGGCATCATGGACTGTATTCCCTGAACTGTGAGCCAAAACAGAACAGGAACCTGATCTAGCTAGCAGGCAGGGCCTCAAACAAAGATGACAGAGGAACGTTGCTTGCTATCTTGCTCCCTAGCCTTTGCTCTGCTAGATTCCTTGTAAAGCCCAGGGCCATGTACATAATAATGCTACTGCCTCAGGGCTGGAGAGATGGCTTAGTGGTTAAGAGCACTGACTGTTCTTCCAGAGGACCTGGGTTCAATTCCCAGCACCCACATGGCACCTCATAACTGCCTATTTTTATTTATTATATGCACATATAACAAAAATAAATCAATCTTTAAAAAGAATGTCACTGCCCAGAGTGGGCTGGGCCCTTCTACATCAACTAGCAATTAAGAAAATGTCACACAGACATGGCCACAGGCCAATTGAAGGTCCTCCTCCCAGTGTGTCATATCGACAACTAGAATGAACCAATAGTCTACTTGGCAAGTCTTAGGCCAATGAGACACTTAATAGAAACATGGTGTATAGTGGTTATCTTCTAACTTCCACATGTATGTGCACACTCGTATGTGCACACTCGTGCACAAACATGAATATGTACACAGAACAGCGGCTCAGAGAGATTGCCCTGAACCTCAACAGAGACTTTGGACTTTTAGACTGTTAAGACTTTGGGTCTCGCCGAGCGGTGGTGGTGCACGCCTTTTATCCCAGCACTTGGGAGGCAGAGGCAGGCGGATTTCTGAGTTCAAGGCCAGCCTAGTCTACAGAGTAAGTTCCAGGACAGCCAGGGCTATACAGAGAAAGCTTGTCTCAAAAAAACAAAAAACAAAAAAAACCAAAACAACAAAAAAAAGACTTTGGGACTCAATGTGGTGAGCACATATATGAAGGGTTGGTTATATTGTGTTACAGCAGGTGACTCTTTAACTCAAGCTACAGGGCCTTCATTCTGTCTGAAATGTAGGAATTTGATGGAGTCATCTGAGATTTTTCTCCTTCATGTGTTCTAGTCTAGGTTTGGCTTAAAAGTTACTGATCAGTGTTACTATATCAGAGCACATGTTAGCTCCCTGACTTATTTACAGAAGGTAGAGTGTAACTTCCTGGTCCAGGATAAACATCTTCTTTGCCTGTGTCCAATAGCAGCTGTTCCATGTTCTCGGGGGTTGAGCTAAGCACCTTTTCCCCTCACACAGCCCCTGTTATTCTACCTAAACTACTGGCCCTGGTGGGCATAGAATTTCTCACCGTGTCTGTCCTCTCACCGTCCCTACAACTTCTCTCTAGCTCAAGAGGGCCAGCAGCGAGGACATGCTCAACAAACCTGGAAGTGCCTCATCAGGGGTGGCGAGACTGAAGAAGACCTCAACCTCTGGAGCCATCTCTGAGCTCACCGAGAGCCGCCTGAGGAGCAACACAGGTAGGAGCGACCTCCGTGGCCATCTTGTTCTGTGGAAGCTCTTTTTGACTCATGATCCCTCCTCTGATCATCCTGGCCTGGATCTGATCTGGGGGCATAGTCCTTACTTGCAGAGTCTGTATCCTGGGGAGGCAGGCAGAAAACAAAAGCAGTGGTTTACCCTGCCACCCCAGGAGTCCATTTGTCGTGTGTGTGTGTGTGTGTGTGTGTGTGTGTGTGTGTGTGTGTGTGTGTGATCCTTTTAGCAAGGTGGGCATCCTGGGTGATGGTAATGATGGCAGTGGATTGTGGAAAGGCCCAAGATGAAGAACAGCTGAGGTCTTCCTTGACCATGATGGGTGTAGGTCGGTGCTATGCTTTCTGCCTTTGACCCATTTCACAAAAATATTACATTCCAAAGATGATTCTTCCTTCAAGAACTCTAATGTGAGGACTGAATATAGCTTTGGTTGTAGGAAGGGCCCATATTTCTGTACGATGACTTAGATGTTTTAAAGACTGAATTCAGCTGGGCAGTGGTGGTGCTCACCTTTAATCCCGGCACTTGGGAAGCAGAGGCAGGTGGATTTCTGATTTGAGGCCAGCCTGGTCTACAGAGTGAGTTTCAGGACAGCCAGGGCTATACAGAGAAACCCTGCCTCGAAACAAACAAACAAAGACTGATTTCATATTAAATACAACAAATGAAAGTAAGCTTATCTTCACCAAGTAAGCCTCTGTTTCCAAAGTTTAACAGATGCCATTAAAAGTAATTAACTAATTGATTAATTAAAAAGTAATACCAGCCTTATTCTCAATATTAATGCCAAAAGGAGACATTAAGATGTCAGCAAATGCTCTCCAAAAAGTTTTTAAAGGACAGCAGCAGACAGCATAACTGAGTGGATTTACAGCAGACAGCATAACTGAGTGGATTTACACCATCTTAAGTGAATGAGGGTCTTGGAAGATGGCTCAGTGGTTAAGCATTGCTGCTCTTCCAGAGGTTCAGTTCTCAGCACCCACATTGTGGCTCATAGCTATCTGTAAGTCCAGGTCAGGGGATTCAACACTCTCTCCTAACCTCCATGGGGACTGCACACATGTGATGCACAAGCAAACATACATACAGGCAAAACATGCATATACATAAAATAAAATTAAATCTTTTTTAAGTGAGCAAATGAATGATTATCATAATTATATAACCTGCCAGGCATATCATAGGGCAAAGAAAAGCCACATGGTCAACTTGATAGATATGGGAGATGGAACTGTTAGAATTAGCCACCGTTCTGGCTTAGTAACAAACTCTTGACAAGCCATTGGGTGGGGGTTGGGGTGCCACTTCTAGCAAAGAAGTATGTATCTTGGTCCACGTGACAACACACACCTGTCTGATGCTCAGACAGGATGTCTCCTGAATCCACAAGTCCAAGCCTAGTTAGGCAAGACATAGACTTCACACAAAAAAATAAACAGCACTCAGAAAGTGTGGCAGGAGGATCAGGAGCTTAGAGCCAGCCTGGGCTACATGGTGCCTTGTCTGAAAGAAAAAAAATTAAGTTCTTTGATCAGCGACTGTTTAGAAAATATAATGTTGGAAGAAATGATCTCATGTAAGAAAGGGTGGAAGGTGGAATGCTTAGCAATAAACTTAATTATGTAAGAGCCTATACACTTAAGGGAAATCTAACACCCCTTTGAAGAGCACATGTGTGTCCTTGTGAATAAATGGAAGGACATGCGTGGGTTTGGAACAAGAAGTTAAATATAGTAAAGACTGAATTCAGTGGTGCTACATATTAAATGTAATAAGGGTGTCTAAATTATTCCATCAACTCATTTGCATCCTAACTAACATATCAATGTGGAGCTTGGAGCAGCCAACAAGCACTAGGCCCTGCGGAGGTATTTGGGTTGTCCTGACTGGGAGGTTACACTTCCACCTAGTGGATAGAGAGCAGAGATGCTGCTAATTGTGGAGCGTTCAGGACAGCCAGAGTGTCCTGCCTGACTGGGTAGGCCTCTGCTGGGAAGTCCTGAAGTAACACCCCAGGGAGATACTGAAGAAGAGCAATTCAAGGACTAACCCGAAGCAAACAGGCAGCACCGTGGAGCCGCCTGCAGGCAGCCAGGATACACAGCATATACGGTACAGGGTAAAGGTGGTTTATGTCAAGTTGGAGCCTGTGGCTGTGGATCAGGGTCAAGCTTTAGTTCAGCAGGTAAGAGGCCCTGAGTTCAATCCCTAGCACTGAAGAAAGGCCAAAGAAAGGAAGTTAAGTTAAAACCGGATAACTCTGAAAAGTGAAACGGGATCTCATCTCATTCTTACAAAAATAAGTCACAGGGATGTGGGAGGGTAAGATGCTTACTGTGCAAGCATGAAGATCTAAGTTCTGTCCCTAATGCCCATGTGCGAAGCCAAATGAGGCAGTGCTTGCCTGTTACGTCAGCACTGGGGAAGGAGACAGGTGGATTCCCAGGGCCTACTGACCAGCCAGCCTGGCAAGTGGTGAGTCCTAGGTTCAATGAGAAACCTGTGTCAAAAAACAAAACAAAAACAAAAACAAACCAAAAAAGGTGGAGAGCGATCAGAGAAGACATTCAGTGCTGACCTTTGGCCTCCATATCAACACGCTTAATCTGCATGTACACACACACAATCACACATGCACATGGATACTACAAGCACATTCACATTTGTACATACACAGACACAATACAAGTTCTGAAAATAAGACATCCAAGAGTTAACCTGCAGTGGGAATAAAGGAGATGAAGAGGGACTTCCATCAT
>NW_022196911.1:57205262-57218528 GCF_008632895.1 Mastomys coucha
CTGGCAAGACTTAATGCAGTTCTCTGAAAATTCATCTGGAAGGAAAGTGTTGAATTCTAGGAAATTAAGGAAATGCTGCCAGTATGTAGATAATCTCTAAGAGTTAGGAGGATTATAAATTACACAGAGCTCAGGGGAAGGAGTCTTAATGCCCTTCACTCTTAGGGTACAGACTTTTGACTTGTTTGCTCTAATGCATAGAAGGTAGTACTTTTGGTTTTTTTTTCTTCTTTCAAGTATACTAGTTTTTCTCTTGGTTAATTTTTTTTAAAACTGTATCTATTCATGGGATAGTATAGTGGTTAATATTCACGGTCAAATGTGACTGGATTGGAATAATCTAGGAGACACCTAGCTGAAGTCGGGTCTTGGACGGAATAAGAAAAGGCAAATGGAGGAAAGGAGCTGAACTCCAGCATTCACCCCTCTGCTTCCTGAATGCAACATGCCCGCCCACACTTCCATGAGGGTGCCGTCCTGCCCTGAGTGAATGCAACATGCCCGCCCACACTTCCATGAGTGTGCCGTCCTGCCCTGAGTGACTCTACCCTCCAGCCGTGAACACAATTAATTCTTCCTTCCTAAGTTGCTCCTTGCTGGCCTCTTGTCACAGGGACAATGAAAGCCCCTAGTGCAGATGCAGAGGCAGTTTATATCTATTACCTGCCCTGCCTATCATTTCTTGGTTTAGATTTGCCGTGTACTGTGATTCTAAACCTATTATTAGCCAGTGTCACATCTCAAGCCCCTCTGCATGCTCAGTCTGAACCTCAGACTCTTATCTAACATCAACTCAGTGATTGGCGTGTGACAGGTAAGATGGGAGTTGTCTCCATAAGCACAGACTGGAAAATCTTCTCCCCCCCCCCTTTTTTTCTTTTCTGTTTTTTCAAAGACTGTGTTCATTTTCTCCTGTACCCTACAGTGCTGCCATAGTTTGTTTCAACAAGAACAATCAATGGAGTATCTACTAGGTCTGGCCCACCACCTGCAACCCTGCCACCTGCTCTCCTGCCACCTGTTATCCTGCCACCTGCCCCCCTACCACCTGCTGCCCTGCCACCTGCTGCCCTGCCACCTGCTCCCCTGCCACCTGCTGCTCTGCCACTTGCTCCCCTACCACCTGCAGCCCTGCCACCTGCTCCCCTACCACCTACTGCCCTGCCACCTGTTCTCCTGCCACCTGTTCTCCTGCCACCTGCTCCCATGCTCCCCTGCCTGTATCCCTTCCCATTGGCCTCTCAGGCCTGTTGATAATTCTTTCTCAGACAGTCCTAGGTCTGAACTAGCACATGTACAGCCTGACCACTCACTTTTGGACTTTCTGTTGTGTATCTGAGTGTGCTAGATCTTCTTTCTCTTCTCCCTGAAGTGTCTTCTCCCCCAAATGCGGACTGCAGAGTAAGGAACCTTTAGAGTTCTTGTGCGGAGAACTGCCTCTCAAGTCAACTGGATGCAGGGAAGATCCTGCTATGGTAGAATATAGCCACCAGATGGCAGCCTTGTCCAAAATACTGATATGCTGGAGTCTTGGTTTTATGAGGAGCTGTTGGCTTCAGAAATGATGATTCTTTAATTCAACAAATATATGTGAATACTTACTTCATATTCAGCACTGTTCTGGGGAAAGGGTACCAGGACAAAGATCTCTGCCTCCATTGAGCCACCCGAGCATCTGAGAACATGACCAAGGGAGAAAGTAGGCTGGGAAGGACCATTGTGGCAGCTGGGGCAATGGCCTGCGCCCACCAGTGTCTAGCACAGTCTGGGAGCAGAAAGACAGGGCTACGGAATAACCAGTAGCAGAAGAGGCAGGGTGAGTTCTGCAGGATTATCTAGACTAGGGACAGCCCCCGAGTTTGTTTCCTAAGAAATCTTTCTGCTACTTGTTGAGAGTAGAGAGGTGGAATGGGAATATCAGATGGCCGACCACTGTCATAAACAAGGAAACAAGTCATTCTGGCCTGGGCTAGGCTGGGAGCTGGAACAGCAGGCAGGTTCTGGGTACATTTTGAAGGGTGAAGCCAACCAGCCTAGTAATGCCCTGACCTTCTTTACTGTGCACATAAACACACATAAAATACTCTCTTTTAGACATTTTTTTTAAATGTCATATCTTATTTGTTTTGTGAATGTGTGCATGCATTTCTCATAGTACACATGTTGAGATTGGAGGACAGACATGGGAGTCGGTTCTCTTTCCCTGTGGATCCTGGTGTTTAAAATCAGGTTATCAGGTTTGATGGCCAGTGCGATATCCTGCTGAGCCACCTTGCTGGTTCTCTTTTAGCTCTTTTTTAAGAATGTAGCCCATTCTGTTTACGGATGTCATTGTGGCTATTTTGGTTTTTGCTATGCTTTGTAAATACTGGACATACATTCTGCTACCCAGCTCCCTGACAGCCCTAAGTGTGGTGTAGAGATCCCACACACATCCACACGGGCACACAACCTTCACGCCATCTTTCTCCACATTGCTTCATCTTACAGAACTGAAGTCCTGTACTCATCAAACATCCAGCCCACCCAGCCCCTGCAGCTCCCATTCTGTGTTCTGTCTTTGTACATGGGTCCTTAGAGTAGACCACGTAGTGTGTGCCGATGCTGGCTTCTTTCATTCTATAGGATGTCCTTACCAGCATCCATGTTGCCACATACGCCAGGATTTCCTGGTTTTTAAAGCCAGATTTTATTGTGGTGTATGTTCTTACCACATCTTCTCACTGTCTTACTCTTGGCCGTTATGAATCATGCTGTTGTGATCCTATCTCCCGGAAGCCCTGATCCCGGTTCCTTGGATTCTTTACCTATAAGTGCGGTTGTGAGAGTCTCCTGGCAGCTTATATGACCCACGTGGAGTCAGATTGCTGCTTATGGTAGCAATGGGGCTGCGAGGTAAGGTCTGGTGGAGCCCTGAGGGATGAGATGTGTATATGCATGGCCAAGAAGGTCCTGTGGCCATGTAATGGGTGACTCAGAACTGGTCCTTATGTACTTGGGAGCTCATGGAGATGACGCCACACATCATACATGGAGGACTGGAAAGAATCCTACCATTTTTAACTGATGCCAATTCTTTCTGAAAGTTTTGAGACAGGGTTTCTCTGTGTAGCCCTGGCTGTCCTGGAACTCACTCTGTAGACCAGGCTGGCCTCAAAAATCCCCCTGCCTCTGCCTCCCAAGTGCTGGGATTAAAGGCGTGTACTACCACTGCCCGGCATCTAAAAGTTAATTAGAAATTAAGGTTAAGCACTGTTGATCCAGCTATAGTCTACAGCTCGTGGAATCCTAGACATCCTAGTTTTGTCATTGAGGACAAAGTCGTGATTCCAAGGTCAAAATAGGCACACCTTTGATCGTGGCACTCAGAGGCAGCTCTGGTCTCTGTAAGTCCTATCCTACCTACTCTACGCAGTGAGTTCTTGGCCAGCCAGCAAAGATTACGCACTTTTTATTTTTTTAAGGCTGTTTCCAAGAAAGCATCTGTGGCTTTACAGGATGCATGCCCATCATTCTGTAGTGAACTGGCTCTGACCTGTGACGCCTGTCCTTGCTAACAGAGGGGAGGACTGGTCCGTGCTCCAGCTAGGTGCTCCCCTCAACCCCCGCCCTCCAACCTCCAAAGAGGCTCAGGCAGACTGGATAGCTCTCCCAGACTAAGAGGCAGAGAGCCTGATCCTGGATTTCTTTCTGCAGCAGGCTTCACTGCAGGGTGGGAGCCCCATTTTCTTCCTCTGTTGTAGACCTACTATTCCCATGCTGACACTGCTCACTGTGTGCTGCCTCCATTTTTCTTTACCATCTCATCCCTCACACCAGAAGACAGATCAGAAAGACAGATATGAAAGAGTCAACTGTCTCCATCCACATCCAGGAAATGCATGGGGAGACTTAGGGGAAACCAGGGCATGGTGGCTTGTGGGAGCAGGTGTAGAAAAAATGATGGTGGTGGTGTTGAGGATGACAGACAATAGGATGGGGTGGGAGCTAGACCTTGGAATACTCCCACAGGAAGAGTGCCTGAGGCCAGGATGTCAGCAGTTAAGAGTTTGGCTGAGGCCAGCAGTGGAAGACAGGAAAGAGGAACCAGGCCCTGCTACAGGAATGCAAAAAATGGAAGAGATCTATCCCTTTAGCAGCTGGAAGAGAGGGTGGAATAGAGGAAGATCACAAGCCACATGTGCCTTAGAGCTGCGGTAAAGGTGGTGGGAGAGTTACACAGGCACAGACTTCAGCTCAGATAGGAGCTCAGCTGGAGGACAAGCCCTGAGAATGAGTTCATTCTGAGCTCCAAGGAGCCCTGGTGTAGGATTGAGGGAGAGGGTGGGGCAGGTCAAGGGTCAGAGTCCATCTGGAAAGTCTGCAAGATAGCAGTGTTAAGAATGAGTTCATTATTTTTACACTTCAGAAAGACCACTTAATCCTGAATAAGCTTTTGTAATAAAAGACCCGCTTCAAATTCAAATTCATTTTTCTATGCATAATGTGTCTTCAAATTATGAAAAGAACACTTAATGATCTAGAACTCTTGTGACAGGGTCTAAAATCACCTAGGAGACAAGACACATCCTTGAGGCATTCTTAGGTTTACCTCTAGGCATTAGTGAGTACCTTGATCTGGCTAATTGAGATGGGAAGACTCACCCTAAGAGTGGGCGGTACTATTCCTGGGCTCTGGTTGAAAAAGGGAAAACCACTGAATACAAGAATTAATCACTCTCTGCTGCTGCTGCTGCTGCTGCTGGTGCTGGTGCTGCTGCTGCTGCTGCTGCTGCTGCTGCTGCTGCTCCTCCTCCTCCTCCTTTTCTTCCTCCTCCTCCTTCTTCTTTTTTGTTTTTTTGACACAGGGTTTCTCTGTGTAGCCCTGGCTGTTCTGGAACTCACTCTGTAGACCAGGCTGGCCTTGAACTCAGAAACCTGCCTGCCTCTGCCTCCCAAGTGCTGGGATTAAAGGCTTGCACCACCACTGTCCAGCTCTCTGCTTCTTTTTACTGCTGTTTTTAAAGATTTATTTATTTACTCTGTCTCTGTCTATTTAATCTCTGGAGTGTTTGTGCCTGTATGTATATGCATGAACACACTTTCCTGTATGTAGTGGTCAGAAGAAGGCCATCAGGTGTCCTTTTCTGTCACTCTCTCCCTGAGCTAGCCTGTATTATGATCTAAGCAATGGACACTATAAAGTCACACCATGTGACAGATCTTCTGTGGGAGGTTTCTAGGGGAGAGGGTGTACAGAGGCTGCCTCTGGGCAAGGGTGGAGGGAAGAAGACAGTGAAGAGAGGAGGCACTTCGCGGGTGGGTGTGGCTCATGTGCAGGGGAGAATATGAGGTTGGAAGCAACAGAAGGAAGGTGTCACATCTTGACTGCTAGTCATGAGGCTAGTCATGATGCATCCTGTTGTCCCTGGGTCCCTGGGGCACCTTAGATCAGAACAGCCTGGAACCCAACAACCCCCAGCATCTTCCTGAATTTGCCCCATTTGGAGCTGAGGTACAGGCATGGGTGGGGTACTGGCTTGTTAATGGGTGCTGGGATCCAAACCCCAATCCTCAGGACTGTAGGGCAAGCACTACAGTGAGCTGAGTGTCTCTCCAGTTCAGCATTCTGCTCCTTGTCTGCAGATGCAATGAAACCAGCTGGCTCCTCAAGCTCCTGCTACCTGGCATTGCTCTACACTGAGTTGCAGCTCTTAATCTCCTCCCACAATCCCTAACCCATTAGTCTATCTTCTGTCCCTATGAGTAAGCTATTCTAGCTTTTCTGAGGTCATGCCATGTATGTCCTTCTGTGATATATGTCTTAACATACGTCCTCGAGGTCCATCCAACTTGTAATCTGTGTCAAGATAGCCTTCCTTAATCTTAAAGAGGGAGGGGCCACCCAGGGTGTTCACAGGCCCTCACTTGTATTGTTCTTAGTCAGCTTTGGCCATTTCCCATGCATGGTTGTCTTAGTTAGGGTTTCCATTGCTGTGAAGAGACACCATGGAAAGGCAACTCTTATAAAGGTAAACATTTAATTGAAGCTAGCTTACAGTTTCGGAAGTCCAGCCCATTATCATCATGGCAGGAATTATGGCAGCATCCAGGCAGGCATGGCGCTGGACGACCTGAGAGTTCTACAGCTTGTTCTGAAGCCAAACAGGAGAAGACTGGCTTCCAGGCAGCTAGGAGGATGGTCTCTCAAAGCCCACCCCTACAGTGACACACCTCCTCCAACAAGGCCGCACCTCCTAATAGTGCCATTCCCTGGCCCAAGCATATTCAAACCACCACAATAGTCCTCTATGAAGTAAGTGTAGTTAAAAGCAAAGCAATCCTGGACTACTCTCTGCGGATGCTTCATAAAGAGGCCTCACCCTATAGCTCAGTTTCTTTCTGCATGATGGACATTTTTTTTTTTTTTTTTGAGACAGGGTTTCTCTTTGTAGCCCTGGCTGTCCTGGAGCTCACTCTGTAGACCAGGCTGGCCTCAAACTCAGAAATCCACCTGCCTCTGCCTCCCAAGTGCTGGGATTAAAGGCAAGCGCCACTACTGCCCGGCATGGTGGACATTTTGTAAAAGCATCCTTTAATGTTCTGAAGTGAAATTTATGGATATATATATATATATATATATATATATATATATATATTATTAATCTAATGCCTTACCTGAACTATAGAAGAGAAAGAATGAGAAACCAGATCCTAATGAAGTAGCATTGTGGATGAGCAGCCCAGGCTCCCTCAGAAGGAGGGGAATGCCTACACACTGTGTAGACTCTATCAGAAGAAACTGCTGCACATGAGATTGATGGTGCCAGCCGGCGAGCCGCGCTGAGCAGCGCTGCAAGAGGGCTTTCTGAGCTCCCAAGAGCAGGTAACTTCCTTTGAGGAAGGACGGTTCCATGTTCCACTGCGAGGTGATTCAGGGTAATAGTGTTCTGCAAAGCTGTTCCTGTGTCTCTATGCAGAACAATTAGAGTGTTGTCTCTGTCATTAAAAACAGTTTCCCTCCCTCAGGGAAACCGGGCAGAGCTGAGGTGTGGCAAACTCTAGCTCTTGCCAGCTCACTTTATTTATAATGTTCTGATCGGTAATTAAATGTTCTAGTGAAATGGACCGTGGTTAAGGGATTTCAGATGACCTTGTAAGTTGTAGACCTGATGGAAATAATTTTCTAGCTCATTTTCATTGTTTTTAATCAGTAGAGAGCACATTTTATTATTTATTAAAAGACTTTTTTTTTAGACAGGGTCTTAACATGTAGCCTTGGCTGGCCTGGAGCTCTCTATGTAGCACTGGCTGGAACTTGCTTTGTAGCCTTGGCTGTCTAGGCTTTTCTGTGTAGACTCGACCGACCTGTAACTCACGGAGATCCATCTGGAGGGTGAATTTTATGTGCCAAATCTTTGCTTCTCAGCCTTCCCAGCTTTACTTTAGTATTTGCGCATTTCTGTCACTTTGCAATGTGAGACCCTTTCTAGTTCTGAAAATGGTTTCCAAATATACTTTTTAAGTCAAAATATAAAATCAATGTGAACATTGAAATGTATTTCATATATATATATACATATATATGTATATATGTATATATATATATATATATATATATAATTTTATTTTTGTTTTTGTTTTTTTGTTTTTCGAGACAGGGTTTCTCCATGTAGCCCTGGCTGTCCTGGAACTCACTCTGTAGACCAGGCTGGCCTCAAACTCAGAAATCCACCTGCCTCTGCCTCCCAAGTGCTGGGATTAAAGGCGTGCACCACCACCGCTCGGCTATATATTTTTAAATTTAGGAAAAATTTATTCCATGTGTTACCTAGTTAGATGTATTTTGTGCTGTCTCTTCTGCGATTATAGGTCCGTAGGCAGTTTTAACTGGTCATTTGTGTAGATCCCCGTGTCCTTTACCATTTTTCCCTGATGTTAACATTTTTGCAAAATGATAGAACACATCATAACCAAGGCCTTGACCCTGATATAATGAGGTCACAGAACATTTCCACCAACACAAGGATTCCTCGTATGACCCTTGACAGCCACACCTTCCGCTCTGCCGTCTATCACCATTTTGTTCTCTGTTTCTGTAACTATGTTGTTTCAAAGATGTTTTGTGAATGGAATCACACAGCATGTAAGCCTTTGGAACTGGCCTTTTCCACTTTGCATAATCCTCTGGACACGCATCCAGGCTGTTCAGTGTATTAAACATTGTTCATTGGTTACTTCATAGTTTTTTGTAGTGTGAATGCACCACAGTTTCTTTGATCGTCTGCTGGGTTGTTTCTAGGCTTTTGCTGTGATGAATTAAGCTTGTGTATAGGTTTCTGTGGGGGTGAAGGGAAGTCTCATTCGTGCTGGAGACCTAATGCACGCTCAGCCAGTGTTCTGCCACTAAATTCGATTCCCAGCGCTTGGGTGAACATTTTGCAGGAGAATTCTGTGGAAAAAAAAAATCTCCAGGAGTACAATTTCTGATCTCTGGGTCCCGTGGCGTGTAGTTAAGGAATTGTGCACCCCACCCCACCCCACCCCCAGTTGCTCCGCTCTTCTGCATCCCAGCACTGTGTAGATGGTCTAGCCTTTCTTTGCACATCCTTGTCTGCAATCAGTGTCCTCACTATATGGCCTTAAAACAAGAGATTGATTCATTGTGTTTTTAATTTATGCATATGTACAAGTGTACATATGTGTACTGCATATCCAGGGAAGTCAGAAAAAGATAATTGGATTTCCTGGAACTGAAATTATAGGTGGTAAGCCACCATGTGGGTGCTGGAAACTGATCCCCAGTCCTCTGCAAGAGCAACAAGTGCTCTTAACTGCTGAGCCATCCCTCCAGCCCGGATCCTCACGAGTTTTTATCTTAGCCCTTAGGATGGGCATTCCATTGATCTTACTTAGCAATCTGAAATTAGCTAATGATGTCTTATCTTTTCACGCTCCATCACCTGTGGTTTTTCTTCAGCGAAGCATTTGCTCAGGTCTCGTTCACTTTCTGGCTGGACGGTGTGATGTTTTTCCCCCTGGGTTCTTTTGAGTTCTTTGGATATTCTAGGAACTAGTTCTTTGCTGAATGTGTGGCTTGCACACATGATCGCTGAGACCCTGCTTTGTGTTCGTAATAGTCTTTTCTTTTTACAGTTCTGAGGACTTTCTCCTGGCTCCGGTGTGAAGGTCAAGCACTTCCTCCACTCGCAATATCCCCGGCCCTCTTTTCACCTTTTATTTTGAAACAGGGTCTCACTAAGGTGCCCAGGTTGCCCTTGAACTCACTGTATAGCTCAGACAGGTATTAGCCTTGGGATCCTGCCTCAGCTTCCCAAGTCACTGGCATCACAGGCCAGAACCACCAGGCGTAGCACACAGGGCAAACGTTTACCATTTTAGTAAGATCTGTTATTAATTTTTATACTTCTATAGATTGTGATTTTGTTGCCGAATTTTAAAAACACTTTTCCTTTCCCTAGACCATTACAATTTTCTCTTGTACATTTTTCTAAGTATGTCATATGTTTACCCTTGGGTTATGTGTATGATCTATTTTAAGCTAATTTTGTGTAGGTTGTGAGATGTGGGTCAGGGGTCACTCATTCTCACTAGCCAATAGCTAAGGTGCCATTTGCTGAAACAGAGTAACGTTTTGTCAGTGATCATCAGCTGAGTGTGTTTGTATAGGTTTATTCTTTTTTGTTTGTTTGTTTGTTTGTTTTTCGAGACAGGGTTTCTCTGAGTAGCCCTGGCTGTCCTGGAACTCACTCTGTAGACCAGGCTGGCCTCGAACTCAGAAATCCGCCTGCCTCTGCCTCCCAAGTGCTGGGATTAAAGGCGTGCGCCACCACCGCCCTTGTATCTTTTTTTTTTCTGTCCTTCTGCCTTTACTTCTAAAAGTGTTGATTAAGTCCGCTCCGTCATACCTCTGATGATAAGACAGACTCATTCTCCTCCCTTATTTCTTTCCCAAAGTTGTTTTAGAATAGTTTTTATTTGTGCCTACAAAAAAAAAAAAAATCATCTGAGACTTGATAGGAATTGCCTTGGCCTATATGTCAGCGTATGAAGACTTGACATCTTTTTACTATCTTTGGTTTCTTTCATTAATGTTTTATACTTTTCAGTGTACAAATCCTTTACTTATGCTGGCAAATGGCTCAGTGGGTAAAGGGATTTGCTGCCAAGTCTGGTGATGTGAGTTCAATCTCTGGAACCCACATGGAAGAAGAAAATAACTGACTAATGCAAGTTGCCTCGGGTCTCCACAAACAAATGTAATAAATGTTTTAAACATATACTTGGTTAGATTTACAGCTGAGGGAAGAAAATAAAATAAAGAAAATAAGATTTATATGTAAATATTATAAATATTTATATTTTTAATTTTGTAGAACCGACATTGGTACTGTATTTTTGATATTAGTGTGGCATTGCTAGTGCAATGAAATGCAGTTGCTTTTCATGTCTGTATCGTTAACTTTGGTAAGCTTATTATTAGTTCTAGGAGCTTTTTGTGTGCCTTGGATCCCTAGTAATTTTTTATGTAAGGGATCATCACTCAATGGGGCATTTTAATTTGTCCCTTTCTGATCGACTTGCCTTTTATATTCTTTTCTTATGGTTTATCGAGACAGGGTTTCTCTGTGTAGCCCTGGCTGTCCTGGAACTCACTCTGGAGACCAGGCTGGCCTTGAACTCGGAAATCTGCCTGTCTCTGCCTCCCAAGTGCTGGGATTAAAGGCGTGCACCACCACTCTCCAGCGCCTTGTATATTCTTATGTTGATGTCTTACCCAGGCTGGACTGGATGGCCTCCTTTGCCTTGTCCCTCATCCCAGGCTGAGGATTTTTAGGTTAATGTAAGCTTTGGAGTGGGAGGTTTTGGGCAGTCTTTATTTAGTTTAGTATGCCCCTCCCCCAATCCTATTTTCATGAGATTTTTCTGAGGAGTTGCCCTCTATTCTATTTTTTTTCTTTTTCTTTTGAGACAAGGTCTTACTAGGTAGCTGAGGGACTGACTGGCTTGGAACTGACTGCATAGCCTAAGCTGGGTTTGAACTTGTGATCTTCCCGTCTTTAACTCTCCTATGTGGAATACAGGTATGTGCTCCATGCCGCTTATATTCCATTTTTGTTTTGTTTTGGTTTTTGAGACAAGTTTTCACTGTGTAGCCCTTACAGGAATGGAATTCACTATGTAGACAAGGCTGGCTCTGAACTCATAAAGATTCTTTATTGTATTTCTCCCCCCCCCGCCTATTCATATGAAGGATTACACTGATTTTTTTTTTCTAGTCTTATACTTGCCTGTTATGGTATTTTCTTTCTATTGCCAAATTCTACTTGCCAATGATGTTTATTTTTAAATTATTTTATGTGCATGGATATTTTGCCTGCATATATATCTACGTACCATGTGTATGCCTCTTGCCTGCTGAAGCCAGAAGAGGGTGATGGATTCTCTGGAACTAGAGTTACAGACAGCCTTGAGCAACTCTGGGGTGCTGGGAACTGAACCCTGATCCTCTGGAAGAGCAGCCAGTGCTCTTAACTGCTGAGCCATCTCTTCAGACCCCTGCAAGTAGTGGTTTGAGAATTTTTATTGCCGGGCAGTGGTGGCACACGCCTTTAATCCCAGCATTTGGGAGGCAGAGGCAGGCGGATTTCTGAGTTCGAGGCCAGCCTGGTCTACAGAGTGAGTTCCAGGACAGCCAGGGCTACACAGAGAAACCCTGTCTCGGAAAAACCAAAAAAAAAAGAAGAAGAAGAATTTTTATTTTCAGCAGCTGAGCATGGTGGTACATACCTGTAATGTCAGCATGGGGGCCAGGAGGACTGTGTGTGTGAGACACTGGGGTACATGTGTTCCAGGCTGTCCTGAGTTATGGAAGGATGCATGTATCAAGACACTGTCTCAAAAAGCAAGCCTGATGTAGTGGTGTACACTTGTGGTCCCAGCACTTGGGAAACAGAGGCTGTAGGATCACTGCAAGTTAGAGGTCAGTCTGATCTATATACACAGTCCCAGGCAAGCCTGGGCTACATAGTGAGACACTGATACAACAACAACAACAACAAGGATCCTTTTCACCATTATTCCCATGGGAATAATTCCATTTCATTCCATTCCATTTCATTTTCTGTGTGGGTTTGGAGTCAGATTCTACTACTTCAGAAGATAAACCCTTCTATTTCTGAAGAAATTGTGTGGAGTCGGTATTAATTCTTCATCAACTATCTGGTGAATTCGCTGCTAAAACTTTCTGCAGTTGGAGTTATTTTTCATTTTGCTTTTTAATTAAGAAGGGAAGTTTTTTTTATTTGTTTTGAGACAGGGTCTTTTGACACAGGCTGTCCTCAAACTTGGTATGTAGCTGAGAATGGCTGTGAACTTCTGATCTTCCTGTTTCCACCTCCCACACGTGGGATTCTGGGCACATGGCAGCAGCAGAGCTTGTGTGATTCTAGGGACTGAACAAGAGCTTTGTGCAACCAAGGCAAGCACGCTACCAACTGAGCCACAAGCCGAGTCAGAAGGAGGCTTGTTTTCAAAACTACGAAGGCAAACTTCCCTAATACTTGTAGGCCTGTTCAGATTATCCACACCGTGCTGACGGGGGTGAGCTCACCAAGCAGCCAGCTGTTTCTCCTTTGTTCCATTTCCTGTGCATGGAGGGTAGTTATTCACACTGGCCTTGAATTCATGCTTTGAGTCCACAAGGTCTTGGCAATGTCTTTCCATTTAACTCTTGATATTGATCATTTGTATTCTCCCTCTCCTTCCCCTCCCTTCCTCCCCTCTTCCCTCTTCTTTGTCGTTAGCATTTTTATTGTTGTTGTTGTTGTTGTTTTTTAACTTTTATTGCATTATGATGAGAAAAGTTACATGATTTCAATTTGTCTGAATTTGTTAACATTTAAAAACATATTTTAAGTAAACAGAATCAAATCACATTCTTGGTTCCCTTTTGTACCCCAACTCCTCCCAGAAATCCCCTCTTCAATACCTACAATATCTTTTTTTGTCATATTCCTTAAAATTTATAAAATATTATTACAATAAAAATGAGTATTATAAAAGTTGTTTGATATAAAACAACAATCAGTTTAACAGTGTTATGTAGATGCTTGTCTACAGCAATACTGAAAATACATACGTTTTTCTCAGTATAAATTTCAGATAACTCCAAACATATTAACTGTATATTTCAAATTAATACATCACTACTAGTATTTTCTTAAGTGAACATAAATATATAAAGTCTTTTTGTTTGTTTGTTTT
>NW_022196911.1:57219010-57224790 GCF_008632895.1 Mastomys coucha
TTGACAGTTCTGCTGCACCAAGGAATGAATTGTAGGCACCATTTTTGGATACAGACTTCCTGCTATGGTCAGAACTATTTGACTTGAGTGAGTGACTTCATTCTCAGGCCACAGAGAACAGGTTACACTCATTTGTTGTTGTTTTTTCAGACAAGGTTTTACTCTACCTTACATTAGCCCATAACTCACTGTGTAGCCCAGACTTTCCTCAAATTCACATCAATCCACCCCTCGGCCTTCCAAATGCTGGCGTTGTAGAAGTGAGCCGTCATCCTGACTTTTTTGTTAGCTTTAATAGAGGTTTGTCAATTTTACTGACTTTTTAACGACCAGCATTTTCATTACTTTTCTCTATCCATTTCTATTTGTGACTTCATTGATTTTTGACCTATATTCTTTCCTTAGCTGTGGAACAGTGATATCTCCCTACTCGTCAGTAACTGTGAAAGTGGAATGAAGGGGCACACATACGTACACACTTAGCGTTGCAGAGCCTGGATGTAGACGTGGCTGTAACTGTGGTGGTTTCTCCCTTTGAACTATTTCCCAGAGCAGATTCTCTCTCTTGGGAATTCCAGCTAATAAGCCTTATGTTCCTTACCGTGGAGCACGCCTTGTAGGGGCTTGGGCTTAGTCTTTCTTAATACGATTGTTTTCCCCACAGAATCACACTTGACTGATGTCTAGATTTAAATACATACTAACTTTTAAAAATGATTTTTATTGCCAGGCGGTGGTGGTGGCTCACACCTTTAATCCCAGCACTTGGGAGGCAGAGGCAGGTGGATTTCTGAGTTTGATGCCAGCCTGGTCTACAGAGTGAGTTCCAGGACAGTCAGGGCTATACAGAGGAACCTTGTCTCCAAAAAACAAAAAACAAAAAAACAAAAATTATTTTTATTATTTTTATGTGTGTGGGTGTTTTGCTTGCATGTATGTCTGTGCACTACCCACATGCCTTGTGCCTTCAGAGGCCAGAAGAGGGTGTTGGATCCCTTGGAACTGGAGTAACATGTGCTGTGAACCATCATGTGGGTGCTGAGTCCTCTGCAAGAGCAGCAAGTGCTCTTTTTTTTTTTTAAATTTATTTTATTTATATGAGTACACTGCAGCTGTCTTCAGACACACCAGAAGAGTGTATCATAACCAGGCGGTGGTAGCACATGCCTTTAATCCCAACACATGGGGGTTTGGGGCCAGCCTGGTCTACAAAATGATTCCAGGACAGCCAGGGCTATACAGAGAAACCCTGTCTCGGGGGGTTCGGGGGAGAAGAGTGAATCAGATCCCATTACAGATGGTTGTGAGCCACCATGTGGTTGTTGGGAATTGAACTCAGGACCTCTGCAAGAGCAGTCAGTGCTCTTAACTGCTGAGCCATCTCTCCAGACCACAGCAAGTGCTCTTATCTGCCAAGCCATCTCTCCAGCAAATTACAAATTTAAGAACAGAAGAATTGCTTAGATTTATAAACACTTCTGTCCCCCACATCTGTCGCAGAGAGTTGGGAGCATTCAAGAATCACCTGAAGAAAATGGAGACGACACAGGAGACACACAGTGGCCCTGGCTGAGTGGGAGCATCTGCTTTATCTGATCTAAAACCTGTTCAACGTATTAAATCATCCATGTTATCTCAGGAAGCCTTTCCCTGGCCCTGCAGACTGGGCTCCTTTTTTAAGGTGGACAGTGAGTGGTATAGCCTTCTGCAGCATCCCAATACAGTTCCCTCTTATTTCAAGGACAAAGAAATGGGATGTGAAATATTTAGCTGGGGTCTATATGACGGTATTACATGTGGATGGTTACATGCTTTGCTATATAAATATATGCACAGTTCATTATAAACATACATTTATGTGTTATATACACAGAATATTTATACATTATATGTAACACATTATAATTGTTATCTTTACATATAAACCTATAACAAGTACATGTATATATTGTGAATATATGAAATTATTATAAAATATATTAATACAGTATATATAAAGCCACATCTTTAATTTCAATACCATATGACAGGTTCTTTCCAGCTTTGCCCCTTTCATTTCTGGGAGTGATAAACACTGCTTGTATCATCCTCAGTTTATTTGTATATGTGTTTAATATAACTGTATATGATACATTGAGAGACTAATATAATATTCTCTCAAATCCTTCACCCAAATGTCTATCCTCTAGCTCCAAGCCCTACCCTGCACTTTCTCATGGTTTCCTAAACCCTTGCTTCATACTTACTTACTCAGCATAGTCATGCCTTCACTTGGGGAAGGGAGAGAAAGATGCAAACAGAAGTGAGACAGACTTCCCTTTCTCTTTTTCTCAAGTGTTTAAGGTTAAAACCAAGGTCTCATATGTGCTAGGCACAGGCCCTAATACTAAGCCACATGCCTAGTCCAACTTGGCCTGTTCCTCACCATACATATATGTGTGTGTGTGTGTGTGTGTGTACATATATACATATACACATATATACACATTTCAAATATATATGTAATATATAAATCAAATATATACATATCTGTGTGTATATACATATATACATATACACATATATACACATTTCAAATATATATGTAATATATATAAATCAAATATATACATATATATGTATGTGTGTGTGTAAATATATATATATCAGCCAATCACATCGTCTCTTATTTGTTTGCATTGTCAAAAAGCTGAATCTCATGCCTCCTTTGATGGGAAAGCATTTCTCATAGCTGGAAACACTGACATATTGAAGTATGAAGGAAACGCATGGTTGCTCTTCTCTCTGGGGGGATCATAGACACGTGGAGTCGATGCTTCATCTGGGAGCTGAGTG
This sequence comes from Mastomys coucha, assembly GCF_008632895.1. NCBI lineage: Eukaryota > Metazoa > Chordata > Mammalia > Rodentia > Muridae > Mastomys > Mastomys coucha. The sequence goes on from NW_022196911.1 coordinate 57,221,846, forward strand.
CCTCTTCTTGAGCTCTGGGCATGTAGAAAAGGTCCTGAGGGATGCAGATTACAGCTGCTTTAAAATTCCTCCTCACTCTAGTCAGAATGGCCACCAACAAGTATACAAATGACAACAAATGCTGCTGTGGTTGTGGGGAAGGGGGCAGTAGTCTTATGTATCCTACCGTAAAGATGCTGTACATCCACGATGGCGAGAGGATTAGAGAGAAGAGGGGAGACAGAGCTAACCGTGTCAGCGGGTATGTGACATATGGAAGTTATTATCGATCCACTTGAGGTTTTGGTCAAAGAGGCTCCAGAGGCTGCCAAAACAATACAGCCTTCTTTCCGTTCTTCTTGGTTTGCACCAGAACTGGATGATAAGACCCTGTCCTGAAGATACCACATATCTTCGTTATAAGACTTAAAGAATACAAGATGAGAAGGAACTGGAAACCCCCTCCCTGCTGGCTAGCTTTCATAGTGCCAGAAGACACTGGATAGGCTGCTGAGGGAAGAAAGACATCAGTGATCTTACACAGTGGGAATCCTATGAATTTCCATAACAACCTGCATGCAAGAACATCACTGTTATGGGGATAACCAACTACTCTCCAAGCCCATAGTAAGGCTGGACAAGCACTGAAGTAATAAGACAGTAAGGCTGGGATGTGCTGGGGTAATATAGGAAGGGATGGATGTGCCCTAAAGTAATATTGCTGTAAGACTGATGGGCATACCAGAGTAGTAATGCAGTGTGGCCGAGTAGTTTGCTGGAGTAATAAGATGGCATGCACTGAAGTAGTAACACAGTAAAGTATTAAGTAAATACTCCGGAAAGGTGTGCTGGAGTAATCATACATGAGGCTAGGGAGTGTCCTGAGGTAACAGTACGGGAAGCCTGAGGGTATGCTGGAACCATAGTGCAGTAAGAGCTGGGAGCTATGCTTGAAAAGGAAGAACTGGGAGATTGGTTAAATAATAAAGTAATAAACTTTAGGGATGGAGATGTTACCGATAATGGATGGTTGTATTAACTAATTAGCATCTATTAATCAGAATGCACGTAGATGAGGCATTGCAAATAAATATGTCAAGTGCCATTGTGCAAACTCAGGAGGTTCTGTGTACTGTAGCACTAAGGATACAGGATGCTTCCCACTGCCGCTGCTCCTGTGGGACGTCGGGACTCAAGTCCTAGAATGGGATTTGCTTCTTTTTGTAAATGTGCGTTGATTTATTCGTTTGCTAAGACAGTGATCGTGAATGTAGCTCCTTCATTTGAGCCGGTTTGTATTCTGAACGTTGTGTGGTACCAGTTCTCCAGGCTTCATTATGGAAGAGGGGAAAACGAAGAATTTAGCATTCTACCGAAGAACCAGCCTTATGTTCCAAATGAAAAGGCCTGTTTCTCTGGGTCTGGTTCAGAATCGTCACACTGGGTGGAAGGGAAACTGGAAGTCTTTCCACTGAATTCATGGAATATTATAAAGTTCCAGCCCTTGAACTTGGTGGTGACCTTCTGAAATGTTCAAGGCCCTCTGTGGAAAACGTGGTCAGATCTCTGACACGGCTTTTCCTGGCTGCAAGGCACACAGTGGATTCTCAGTGCTGCGCTCCCCCTTCTGAGTGCTTGTTTGGATAACCGAGTTTGCTATGGAATTGTCTTTGCCTATCGATTCCCACTTCAAAACTTAGTTTACGATCACAGGAAATACTTTTCCTAAGCAACTTACAGTACAGATGGTCAGCATAGAAGTGTGTGGTGTTAATAGCTCACCTCTCCTCAGAGGACCCATGCTGACATTTCCATAATCTATTCCCATGGGAATTTTATTCTCAGTTGCTTGACCCCAAAAGATAGATCAGTAAAGACAGTTTCATGTTGTAGGGAGTAGTTGTGAAACATTGAGAGATCTATACTAAATTAAATCAATACGTTGAATAGCCAGTGTGCAGGGTGGCCTGGTAGGAACCCTGTTTGGGGCCGATTATCTGAAACAGACTTGCGCACAGCCTGTGTAGCAATGTGAAAACTATAAGAATACTCACCTGTGCCATTTGAGGGGCACAAACTAACCTTGCCTGGCCCCTCACCTCATCCTGCATCTTACCTCAGCTGGCTCTCCCTTTTCCATTGTAAACCACCCTAGCTCCTTTCAAGGTCAACTTCCCAAACCATTTCTGCCAAACCCTAATTCATTCAGAGTTATTTGTCTTACTTTCATTTTTAAAAATCTTCATGTGGGCCGGGCGGTGGTGGGGCACACCTTTCATCCCAGCACTTGGGAGGCAGAGGCAGGTGGGTTTCTGAGTTCAAGGTCAACCTGGTCTACAGAGTGAGTTCCAGGATAGCCAGGGCTACACAGAGAAACCCTGTCTCGAAAAACCAAAAAAAAAAAAAAAAAAACCAAAAAAAAAAACAAAAAAAAACCAAAAAAACTTCATGTGTATGTATGTGCTTGTATGTGTGTATTTGTGTTGTGTGTGTGAGAGTATACACATGCCACAGAGCATATGTGGATGTTAGAGATATCCACTATCTCAGAGGTCGATGCTTGTATTCCACCTTGGGACAGGATCTCTTTTTGTTTGCAGCTGCATTCACCAGACTAGTTGCCTGAATGATTCCAGGGACTTTACACACACACACACACACACACACACACACGCACACACGCACGCACGCACGCACGCACGCAAGAATACACAGACACACAACCTGGAGAAGTAGTGGTACACACCTTTAATCCTAGCACTCAGGAGGCAGAGGTAGTCAGACCTCTGGGTTTAGGGCAGACAACACCTAGCACTACACAGAAAAACCCTGTTTTGAAAAACCAAAAAAGATTGTAGGGGTCCTTCTGTCTATGCTCCCTATGGCATTGGGACTACAGACATTCATTGCTGCGCTTGGCTGTACGTGGGTTACTGAGATTCTCTTTTTTTTTTTTTTTTAAGATT
>NW_022196911.1:57225285-57252360 GCF_008632895.1 Mastomys coucha
CTGGGATCCAAACTCAGAACCTTCGGAAGAGCAGTCAGTGCTCTTACCTGCTGAGCCATCTCGCCAGCCCATGTGTTACTGAGATTCTAATTCGGGTCCTTGTGCTTATACAGCAAGCATTATGCCCACTATCTCCCTGGCTGTATGCTGTGTGTGTGTGTGTGTGTGTGTGTGTGTGAATGCGCACACACATATGGTCTTGCACATATATGTGAATAAGTGTGCACAAACATGCATGAACACACTTGCAGAAGCCAGAGGGGCACATCGATGTCCCTTAAAACAAAGTCTCTCACTGAGTCATGCTGGCAGTTTTGACTAGGCTGGCTGGCCAATGAGCCCCCAGGAATTGCCTGTCTCTACCGCCCAATGTTATAAGTATGCTTGGATATGCCCAGCTTTTCTGTTTGTGGTGGGGATTTGAACTCATGCTTGTTAGCAAGCACTTTAACCCACTGAAACACCTTCCCAGCCTGTTTTCAGATTGTAATACATGTGCTTATGTTCACTGGAGCACACCAAGTTGTGCTTCTGGAGTTGTGCTTTGGCTTCTCGGAGATCTTCCCCCTTCTTTTTCCAGTCGTTATCAATTACTCAGTTGGAGTCAGAGTCATAATGCTGAGAATTTTCTGTCCACATGTGTCATGGGGCTATTGCTTAGCTTCACTGAGAGTGCCTCCTCTTCTGTAAAGTGGATATAATAACACTGTCATTAGAAGTTATGACAAAAGGAAGTATTCTGTTGGCTCCTGCATCCATAGATTCTGCATCAGCAGATCTAACCAACTTCAAAAATATTCAGAAAAGGCAAAGTATCTATCTGCACTGACCCTCTATGGATCCTTTTTTCTTTTTGGTTCCCTAACCTACAGTTCTATATGGGTTGCATGCAAAGACTATGCTATGTATGTATATGTACATGCATGTATATGTGGAGGGACTGTATTGTGAGAGTGTGTGCACCATCTTTTGTTCAAGCATGAATGTATATGAGGAAGAGGAGTTGTTAAGTGTGTGTTTATGTGATGTGTGTGTGTGTGTGTGTGTGTGTGATTCAGCTAGTCAGTGAGCTTCAGAAATCTGTCTGTTCCATGCCCCTGCCCCAGAGCTGGGATCATAAACAAATGCCACCACTCTTGAATCTCTACGTGGGCTCTGGGGATCTGACCTCAGGTCTTCATGCTTGCATCACGGGCATTGTGTCCACTGTGCCATCTCCCCTGGCCGTGCCACTTTATAAAAGGAGGGCACAGTCAAGGCTTTTGTTGATTCAAGGTCTCAGAAACCAGCCCTCTGATACTGAGAGATGACTGCACCAGTAACAGAGAGCAGAACCCAAAATGTAGATATTTTTATAAACTATGATCCCCTCCTCAACCATTTACATTAAAAAAAAAAAAAATCCTTGCTTAGCAGTTACAGGAGGAAACAAGATCCAAACTTCAAAACCCAACATCTTAGACTCTGGAGGAGTCTGGCCCAGAATCCTCAGGCTTTGCTTTCCTTCTTCTTTAAGTTTTTATTACTTTAGAGCTCTTTGAGATTCAGAGCAATGTGGAGAGGACAGATTTCCCATGTGCCTCTCTTCGCTCACCCTCTCTACCATTATCAACACCCTGCACCGTGGAGCTCTGGTTACAGCAAGCCTAGACCGACCTCATAACTTAGGTTGGGAATCAAATGTCCAACGATGTATCTGTCATTGTCAGTATTGTACAAAGCTGTTCCCGTGTCCTAGAATCCTCTGTGTTCTGCCTGTTTGTTCCCCTCCACTGCCTGGTGGCAACCAGTAGTGTTTCTATTTCCAAAGATTTACCTTTCTAAGAATGTTGTACAGCTAGATCCACACAGGCAGCCTATTTCCATTGTCTCCTTTCACTTAGTAACGTACATTTAAGATTTCTCCTTGTTGCCAGGTACAGTGGTGCATGCCTGTAATCCCAGCACTCAGGCAGAGACAGAGAGATTTCTATGAGTTCCATTTTAATGGCTTTTACATAAATGTTGCAGTTTTCCTCTTAACCCAGCTAGCTCCCAAATAATTGAGACTGGAATATTATATTTATTTAACAAGCTTTAAGAACACAACAATTGAGCAGAATTACTCTATTTTAATCCTCTCAGCTAATCTGGCTACTTCCCAGAATGAAATGGTATTTGCATTTTAGTACTGATCTGTCTCTCTGGGCTTCAGATGTTTTCTCATGGTGTCTCCTGGACTCTCTCCCTGTGGTCAATCCCCACTTCCTCTTCTCCTTTCCCCCTTCCCCTGGCTGGGAGGGAATCCAGCCCTCTTCTCTCCCCTGCTCATCATTGGCTGATCAGCTTCTTTGCTGGGACTAATTGGGGAGCAATGTTTTGCAACCAGGTATAGGGGCACAGAAATCAGCATTTGAATAATACAATGATAATCTTTACCCAGTGCTAACATTATGCCTACAGTGGCTAGTAGAGACCCTGTCTCAAAAGACTTAAAAAAAAAAATCTCCATGTCCAGGCTGGAGAGATGGCTCAGTGGTTAAGAGCACTGGCTGCTCTTTCAGGAGGCTATGGTTTAATTCCCAGCATCTACATGGCAGTTCACAACCTCTGTAACTCCAATTCTAGGATGTCTAATGACCTCTTCTGACTTTCCCAGATATCAGATACACGTGTCATACACAGACATACATACAAACAAAAGCCCCACAATAATAAATAGCAATAGTAAAAAAAAAAGAATTCTTTATGTAGTCTCATGTTTGGTAGCTCTTTTCTTTCCAGGACTGAATAATAATATCCTATCGTCGGGATGTACAACGGTTTATCATTCACTTGCTTTTTCAATTTTAGTGCTTATGAAGACAGCCACTCGTTATACCCATGCAGCCCGGTCTTCTTGAGTCGCCCTTCCCCTAAGTCTATTACTATTTGCATTTTATCAACCAGTTCCTTCAAGATGAAATGTTTCCTTTTTGGTTCCCAGCATGAAAATTAGGACCAGATTTGGAATAGATATATGGAAGACTTTTCTAGTAACACTAGAAATTCAAAGATAAGGATGCTGAAGTAAGTCTCTGCCTATTATTGCTAGAAAAGTCTTCATTCTAAGGCGAAGGCATTGTAGGGTGGTAAGATTAAAAGATCATTATTTCCACTTATTTAAGGTTGAAATACCTTGTCATTGTATCCTCTCATGTGGAAGACACTACCCATCCCAGCCCTTGGGTTAAAAGACAGACAGACGCCTCTCCTGATGAATGGAAGCCCGTGACTCATGCCTCAACTTACTCCTCTTAGTCCTGAAACTGAGTTTTCTCCAACCGTTGGTTGAAAATGACTGGAGGATGTTTGATAGCCACATTCATTCACGCAGGCAGTCAGTGTCTCCCTGCCACGCTCCAAGCTTTTCTCCACGTATTAGGACTGTAGCAATGAATAGACAGTGGAAGTCCCTGTTCTCGTGGAGTACATGTCCTTTCAACAGGTTCAAACTAAATTCAACATCCTCATTGCAGAGTCCCATAATGACTGCCCCTGGCATCTGGACTTATCCTAGTTGAAGCAACATTTTAGTCACCTAGATGGGTTCTGGAGTTATCGCCAGCAGCAGATTTCCTTCCATGTGCAATTGTCCTTAGCAGTTCCATGTGGCTGTCTGTTTCCTTTGGGTTTCGCTGGCCATACCCACACAGCACCTGCCTCAGGCACAGCAGCTTCCTCATCTCAGTCGCCACTGGTGAGGTTCAGTTTATTCTTTTACCATGTGTAATTGGGGCCCATCTGGGGTCAATTAATTGAAAAAAAAACTTGTTAAATCAAGAAAGAAAGAGAATGGAGAGAAGAAGACAGAAAATGAGAAAGGATGGCAGATTTTAAACATTATTTGCCATCAAATATTGACATGTGAGTTTACTTACTGATCTTTAGTTAGGATCAGGCATGTTGTTAGACTAGGCTTGCTAACTGAAGTTGCTTAACATCTTTAGGCATATTCTATAATTTTCAGGTTTATGGCTTTTTGGTATTAGAGAGAAAAATTTAACAGCAAAATACATTGATAAACAAATGTACCAATAACCAGTTTGATAGAAGTAGTTGCAATTCTCAGGGTGCTCATTAGATATTCTGGTTTGAATATGGGTTCTTTTAGTGTGCTTCAATCTTGAAAATATTTATTCATAAACACATGTGCTGCCAAAGAGTGGTATGATGACCTTAGACATGATTATGAAGTGAGGGTATTTGTCTTGAGAAGAGAAGCCCTGCAAAGATCCAGGAAAGAGACATGATCAAATTCTCCTGTAAGTTGAACATTAGATTTCAGCTCTGCATTCAAAGATTGATAGGTAACATTTTTGTTAACTAAACATGGAGTCCCAAATGTTTAACCAGATCTTGAAATCAGTTTCCATATTGAGTCAAATCAAAAACAATGGATATATATTTTATGTAACTTATAGGAGTGTTTTTAGCCAGTGTGTAGAAATGCATACAAATTATTTGAATTTGTCATACTTAATTTTATTTGGAAGGAATTATGATTTGAAATATTGTATTGAAAAGCTGGGTTTTTTACCTTGATTTTTTTTTTAACCTTGTTCTGACTCATCCACATGAGCAGCTAAATCCACTTAAATGATAAATCTGTAAATAAGTGATAAATCTATAAATGATAAATCAGTTTTTATTGTCAATTTTTGGTACAATTTTTTTTTTTTTAATGGGAGAGTAAGAGGGCAGAGTCTTGCTATGTAGAGCTGGAGAGCCTGGAACCCACTGTTGATTAGGCTGGACTTAACTCGAACTCCAATCTTCAGTGCTGGGATTAAAAATCATGAACCACCATACCCAACTCCAAATTTTGTTTTCGATATCATAAATAACTTAACTTATAAGAGGTCACAAATCATAATATTTGCCCATATTCTGAAGAGGGATGATGTTGTTATACTCTGCCTCAACACTTTTTAAGAACTTCCTGGAGGGCCAGGCGGTGGTGATGCACGCCTTTAATCCCAGAGAGAGACAGGAGGCAGAGACAGGCTGATTTCTGAGTTCAAGGCCAGCCTGGTCTACAAAGTGAGTTCCAAGACAGCCAAGGCTATACAGAGAAACCTTGTCTCGAAAACTCCACCCCCCCCCCCAAAAAAAAAAACCTAAAAAACAAAAACAAAAACAAAAAACAAAGAACTTCCTGGAGTTGGCAATGACTTCATGCCTTGGTCCTGAGGAAATTTAGGCTTAATGTTCTATTCAGTGATATTTCATTATATATGAGTTTTAGGCAGTGATAATATTGTCTTCTATTAATTTTAACAGCCAGAACTTCATTAGCTTAGATCAAACATGTTGGCAATGGTTAACGAACATAATTTTACTTCTTTATATAAATCTCTTGACTGACCTGTATCTTTTGTTTTGTTTCATGATAGAGTTTCTCTATAGCTCTGGCTGTCTGAAACTTTCTCTGTTGATCAGGCTGGCCTTGAGCTCAGTGATATTTTAAAAAGATGTGTAAATGGCATGTATGTGTGAGTACCCATGGAATCCGGAAGAATGTGCCAGATCCCTTGGAGTTGTTGTTACAGGCCTTTGTAAGTTACCTGATACGGTATTAGGAAGTGAACTCAGGTCCTCTAGAAGAGCAATAAGTGCTCTTACATCTCTCCAGCCCACTTCCGTAGTATTTTATTTGTTCCAATACCCCTAATAAAAATAATTTGCTTCATCAGTGCTGCCACGGACTGCCTTAAGCATAAATTTGAAATCAATGGTTCTGTTCTCCAAACTTCTTTCCAATGGGTTCTTCCTTTTTCAGGTCACCTGATTATAGTCTGGTGAGACAAACTGATTTTAGATCCCACCCATTCCCTTTTAGGGCATTTTATATCTGCTACATTCTCCATACATTACTTAATAAGTGTACCATCCATAAGTGGTTTGGTGGGGTTTAAAATTATTTATTATTATTATTATTATTATTATTATTATTTACCACTAATTATGTTACCACATAACTAGCTCTTACAACAGAACTTGTCTGTTTTATAATTAAAAACAATGAGGCAGCATTAGAAGGCCTTATTTCAGTTTTACTATTTTATTTTTGTGACTGTTAGCCCTTGTAATAATAAACATTGAAATCGGTAGCATGTTTTCATATATGCTGTCCTTTGAATTTTCAAGACTTGTGCAAATTCCCTACAAATTAAATAGAATGCCTTAAGGTTTTCCTGAAGAGAGAAAACAACCCCATTGCCTGTCTCTATTTTGTTGAACAGTCTTCCTTTTCTTCTGGGGGGGAGGGCTTCTGTTTCCTCTGTACCACTGTGGAGCCATACTTAATGTTACTGATCGTGCTTGGGGGTTTGGGGTAGATGATCTTGATGAAATACGATCAGCTGTATTTACTTCAACTAGAAAGTGAAGTAAGTTCACTTTCTAGCAAGATGTTCTTTCCCCTCCCCCGACCCCCACAACAGTTCTTGTGATAAGTTATACAACTTAAGTACAACCAGCATTTGTCTAGGGACAAACACCCACCCCTACCTGACTCTTACGACCCAGACAGCTCAATGCTGAAGGTAGCAGTGCACAGGCAGTCTTTGAGGGGAATCTACTTTCAGCCAAAGTACTCACCTTGCCAAGGTATGCCTGAATACTTAGTGCTTGTTGGCTGTTTTGGTGGATTGGTTATCAGACAAGTGTTAAATGGAGGTTGCTATGTATTAGCAGGCTGTCGTCTTGAACCACATCCTTCCCCAAACCACTACTCAGCAGCCTTCAGGCTGCTCCCTCGGTAAGGCACCTTGACAACCTCTTGCCTAGATTCATGTGATCCCACTGCAGCCATATCTCCTTCCCCCCATTGGAGCATTGATTGGGACTTCTTCACAATCGAGCCTTTGTTCACCCTCCTGAACAAAGAAGAGCCCAGAGCTGGGCCTTGCTGTTCAGGATGCGGGTGTCCATGCCAAGTGCCTCCTCATCCCTCTGTGTCCTCCTGCTACTGCAGACATGAACAGAATGCAGCTCACTGAGAAGGGACAGGCTCACACTGGACACCTCCTTCAAAAGGTCTTTCTGAAGGGACTCACAGCCGGCATGTGCCTTTTGCCTTTAAAATCCCATTCACCATATCCCGCCCTGCCTGCTTCTCCTTCCTGCTTAATAATCCTTGATTGCTTTGAATCAAGTCCAGTTCTGGAGCCAGGCATCTCCAGGGTCAGAGCAACCCGCACCCCACCCCCACCCCTGCCACCCCCCCACCCCCACCTTCCCTTCTCTTCTTCACAGCCTGCCAGGCTTCAATCATGCTAATTAAATTCAGAGTGAGGCCCAGCTTCTTACAGCTAGAAAACAATACAGTCCTAAGGCTTTTGCACTTAACTTACTTGACTTTGAAGGGTCGGGGATCACTTAAGGTGCAAGCCACACCTTAAATGAATTTTTTAATAAATTGGCCAAGTTGCAACTGTCATCGCAAACCAGTGTTAAAATCCTGCCAGTCCTCAGCTCTCCCTCCTTCTAGTGCCCTGTTTTTACCACCAGTCCAGGCCAACCACAGATCTGCTTTTATCCGGGTAGAACCTCTCCCAGAGCCCCCTACCCCCTATACTGGCCACCTTTCCACCACTGGAATATTTCGAGCTAGTGTGCAGGCAATCACCCAGGGAGCCCTGTGTCTGAGTCAGCCACTTGGCTTCGATGCCTTCTGCTCATACTCAAGCTTCTCTTGGCTTTCTTCTTGTGTGAACTTGGTTCTCTTTCAACAAGGTGGCTATGCTCATTGGGGAAGCTAAACTTTTTTTTTTCCTTCTCCAGGATGTGAGAAACTTTAATAATGTGATATACAAAATAAGTACTGAAGATTATTTCCTGGATAAAGTAATCCGTGGCCTCTAAGGTGTGGACTGTCTTCTTACCTTCTAGGATATTGAGGGTAGTGCACATAAAGCCACTTTAATATTTTATTTTTGAGACAGGGTCTCTCTGCATCTGATTGTCCAGACTGTCTTGGAACTCATTATGTAGATCAGGCTGGCCTTGAACTCATAGAGATGGCCTGCCTCTGACTCCAAGTGCTGGGATTAAAGGTGTGTACTATTATACCCAACTGTTATTTTTTTATTTTGATAAGGTGATGGCATTGGTTTTTGTTTGTTTTTAATGGAATTGGTCTTTGGTTTTTGTTTTTTCATATTTATTTATTTTATGTATGTATGTTTTGAGAACATTTTTTGGTATCTTCAGACATACCAGAAGAGGGCATCTGATCTCATTACAGATGGTTGTGAGCCACCATGTGGTTGCTGGGAATTGAACTCAGGACATCTAGAAGGGCACTCAGTGCTCATAACCACTGAGTCATCTCTCCTGTTCCAATGGAATTGTTTTTTTTTTTTTTAATAAAACAATTCATGTTTGATAGCTTGAAAAATACAGAACAAAATAATATCTTTTTAATTTCTGTTTGTTTATTTGCTTGTTTGTTTAAGACAGGATCTCTCTGTGTACCATTGACTGTCCTAGAACACACTCTGTAGACCAGGCTAGCCTAGAACTCAGAGATCTGCCTGCTCTATCTCCTAGTGCTGGATCCAAGGCATGTACAACTACAACCTATCTTTAATTATTTCTTCTTCTTCTTCTTCTTTTTAAAAATTATTTCTTCTTAAAGAGAAATATAATATGATCTAAGTATTACTAGGTTTGGGCATGTGCCCAAAGAGTTGAAGATAAGGACTCTAAAAGATTTGTCATGATGGATTATAGTGGTGTAAAAAGTAACAGGTGTAGATAATTCAAGTGTCCATTAATAGATACACAAATGAATACAATATGGTATGCTATGCATCCTTAAAACTAAAACATTTTAGGCCTAGAGATGGCTTAGCAACTAAGAACATACCCTTTTGCAGATTTTTCTCTTCTAGGTACTTCACAGGAGTGGATTTATATCACCTCTGTCCTTCTGTAATGGTTTGTTTCAACACAATGGCATCAAGGCTCTTCCATGTTATAGAATGTACCAGAATTTCCTTCTTTTTCTTTTCAAAAGCATGTGTATTCAGGCCTGCTATGGCACTGCATACCTTCAAGCCCAGCACTCAGGGGGCATCACCATGATGGTGCTGTTTGCAGAGCATTGTAAGTATACTGCCCACTGTGAAATTGTACACAGTTAAAATAAGCGTGGTTAAGATGGTATGTGCATTTACCCCAAATTTTAAAAATAAATCAAAAAAGAGATTCAAAACATGCTGGAGAGATGGCTCAGCAGTTAATAGCTCTTGTTGTTCTTACAGAGGATCCAGATTTGATTCCCAGTACCCACTTGGTAGCTCACAGCCATCTGTAGCTCCAGTGGTAGGAGGCCTTATGTCCTTTTCTGAATTCTGCAGGCACCAGGCATGCACAAGGTCCACTTACATACCTGCAGGCAAAAACACTCATATACGTACACTTTAAATGAGATCCAAAGGGAAAACCCAGAAAGTATTTTTTAAAACTTTGTGTTAACTCTTTGTGAGTTTCACATCATGCACCCCAGTCCCCCACATCCCCCCATCTTCTCATATCTGCCCTTCACTCTTGTAACCTCCCCACTAAAAAAATAAAAAGACACATAAACATTCAAAAACCAAAAACCCCAAACAACAACAAATCCAACATTATTTAAAAGACTCTCTTTTGGAAGTAGTCAGTATTAAAATATGGTGATTACGTTTCTAAACTTCTCTCTCAACGGTGGTCTGCCGTCATAACAAACATCAGTGGAAGCCTCTGGCAACCACTCTTCTTTCTGTTCTTTTGAGATCAGCTTTTCCAGATTACACCCAGGAGGGAGACCATGCAGCACTTCCCTACTTGTGACTTCTTTCACTTAGCATAATGTTGCCAGTTCTACACGTTTGTTTTTAGTGACAGACTGTAGTTTGTTAAAGGCTACATAGTATTCCATTAGGTATTTTCCTACATTTTCTTTATCCACTGATGGACACTCATTCCTTGGCAGCTGTCAGTAAAGTTAAAACAAACATGTAGTGCATATATCTTGTCAAGACATCAATTTCAGTTATTTTACCTACCAGGAAATGGGACTGTGGGTCAGGAGGTGATTTGATTTGTTTTTTTGCTTTTGATGAACCTTCACATTATTTTTCAAGCGGCTATACTAATTACAACCCCATCAACAGTGCATAAGGCTCTCTTTGCTCTGTATTCTCATCCGTGGTTTATCACACTTCACATTGTCCTTTGGTAATGATACATAGCTAACCTCACAGATGCAATGATATCTTCCTGGTGAATAGAGAGTTGGACGTTTTGTCAAATGTCAGTTGGCTCCTCATATCACTTGAGAAATACCTGTTCAGATCCACCTTGCTTGGGGGGACATGCCTTTATTGCCTGCGGTGGCAGGCAGATCTCTGTGAGTTTGAGGCCAGCCTGTCTATACTATACTGTCCACAGTATAATGAGTTCCAGGACAGTAAGGGTAAACACAATGAGACCTTGTTTCAAAACATAAATCAATAAAATTATAGATTGATTTTTGTCTTCTCATTTTAATAACAGAAGTGGTTTTTTTTGGGGGGGGGGTGGTTCTGAGACAGGGTTTCTCTGTGTAGCCCCAGCTGTCCTGGAACTCACTCCGTAGACCAGGCTGGCCTTGAACTCAGAAATCCGCCTGCCTCTGCCTCCCAAGTGCTGGGATTATAGGTGTGCGGCACCACTGCCCGGCTAATAACAGAAGTTTTATGGACAGCAGAGACTTTTTTTTTTAAATAAAACAGGGTTTTACCATGAGCCCAGGATAGCCTTACATATACCACAGTCCTCTTGTGACAGTCTCCCAACTACTGAGATTACTGGTGTAACCACCCTGCCTAGGTTTAAAAAATCCTTGGACCCTTTGAGGGGTTGAACAGTCCTTTCACAGGGGTCACGTAGCAGAGATCCTACTTATCAGAGATTTACATTATAATTCAGAACAGTAGCAAAATTACAGTTATGGAGTAGCAACAGAAGTAAGCTTACGGTGTGGGGGGGGTCACCAATAGCAGGAACTGTATTCAAGGGTCTTAGCATTAGGAAGGTTGAGAAACACTGTTTTAGAGATTCAGTACTCATGCCGGCTTTTGTTTGAGGAATTAATGCTTTAGTCACATTGTGAATAAATAAATTATTACCCGGCGAGGCTAATCTCGGTTGACAGTTTGGCATACCTAAGAAGAGGGAGCCTTAACTGAAGAGCTGCTCCTGTAAGAATTGGCCCGTGGACCTGTCTCTGAGGCATTTTCTTCTTTTCTTTCTTTTCTTAAATAAAGAAATCTTTAATTGAAAAAAGAACAAACAATAATAATAAAAATGGGGCATTTTCTTGATTGCCAGTTGATATAGGGAGACATAGTCTAATGTGGGTTGTCCCATCTGTAGGTAGGTGGGTCTGGGTTGTATAAATAAGGTAGTGGGATGTGAGCTTGGGAGCAAGCCAGCAGCCAGTGTCCCTTGAAGGATTTCTGCTTCAGGCCTTGGTTGACTTCCCTCACCAATGGACTGTGATCTGGAAGGGTCAGTCAAATAAAACCCTTTTCCCTCAAGTTGCTTTTGTTCATGGTCATAACAGTGACAGAGGAACAAACTAGGACAAAACTGAATTACTGTGTATTAGGTATTGGGGAATGACAAGGTGATCATTGTTTCTCAGAGAGTGATCCCAGACTCACAAGAAAAGATGGTTAACTTAGGATAAGGCTATAGGGACATGTAAGCATTTACAAAGTCCGTGAGTCCAGTGAAAGAAAATGCTGAATTCTGTCAAGGAGATGCCTGCACAAGAATTTCAAAGGTGCTAGTAGTGCCCAATTTATAAATAAAATTGTAGCGTAACCAAACACCACTCATGGAGTGGCTCAAATGATAGGGATTAATTTCCCACAAGTCTTAGAGGCTCTGAGGTCACAGTCCCAGTTCTGATGAGGATTCTTTTCTTAAACAAGGTTATTTTCTTACTGTGTCTGTTCATGACAGAGATGTCTTTCTCCTTTTAAAGCTACTACTAGTAAGAGGAGGGTCCCACCCTTAAGGCCTTGCTGAACCATCACACTGGAGGTTGGGATTTCAATAGGTTCCTTTGGGGTGGGCACAATTTGGTTCATAGCTGATGAATGGGTATCTGCAAGCACAGAGGCTTCAGACAAATAGGTTCTATGTTTAGCACTACAACTGGCCTTGTAGTTGCTGGAATATAAAGTAGAAACCATGCCACACTTTTGAAAGATGATGCTAGAGTTGTAGGAGCAGAATTGAAGTCGTAGACTTTCTAAGGACCTGTGTGCCATGCCTACGAACTGGGGACCTTATCTTGAATATTGAGAGGAGTCACTGGAAGCTTTTCAACAGAGACAGCATAAAGTCCGACTTGCATTTTTAAATTTATTTGTTTATTTTAAAAAATTTTTTAAATTAGATTTACATATTTTCTCATATGTGAAACTGTTTTGCCCACCTGTATGTATGTATACCATGTTGTGTCCTTGGTGCCTGCAGAGGTCAGAAGAGGGCATTGGATTCTCCAGGACTGGAGTTGTGCATGGTTGTGAACCACCCACCATGTGAGTGCTGGGAATCAAGCCCAGATTCTCTCTGCAAGAGCAATAAGTGCTCTCAACTGCTGACACACCTCTCCAGCCCTTGACATTTTTAAAAGATGGAAGGAAGAGCAATTTGAGCTGCAAAGCCAATGCAGTCACCCTTGAAAGCGATGAGGCCTACACTGAACAGAAGGCAGTGATGCCAAGAGGGAGGTAAAAGCTGCACCATGTTAAGAACATGAAATACAGAACTGACTAAATGTTTTAGATGTGGGAGTTGAGAGACTCGTAAGAGGCCAGGTTGGGCTGTCGTCTGGTGTTCATAAAGAGGTTTGGTAATGGCGTGCTTGGCGTTTTACAGAATTAATAAAATGACTCATCCATTTCCAGACTCTTTGCATAAGCTTAGGACTTCTCTGTAAACAGAAGCTATGTCACTCTTAAAATCTTTACAGACTCAGGTTTGTCTCTCATTAGAGTATTATTTGGGGGACGGTGACCATCTTCTCTGGATCCATTCTTTTAATAAAATGGGTAGGGGGGTGTTGAACATAATTCTGTGTGGGTTTTTGCTCCAGCGTTGTCTTGTATAATGTATTTCTCTAGACCATTTGTGTTAAAGCTCTGCTAGGTTTTGTAGATTACAGAAATGAAATGTGATCCTTGTCTGACAAAATAGTATTGAAGAAATCAGCTCATGGTACTACCACTAAAAAGTGATAATATCTTGTATAAACAGTAAACAGCAATACAAGTAATACATATTTAAGGGATGATTTGCAGAGCCTATATGTTTGTTCATTTATTCATGCTCTCAAGAAACCTTCTTTAGTGGGAGGATAATAATTAGCTTACAGGGCCTGCCCCTGTAGATGGGACTATTGCAGTTTCAGTTACCCAAAGTTAAAATATGAAGTAGGAAATTCTAACGGTTGCTAAGTTTTAAACTTGCAGTGCTCTGAGTAGCACGCACAGTGAAGTCTCATGCCATACAGCTCCAGGATGTGAATCATCCCTTTGTTTAGATTGCCCATGTTGCATACACTGCCTTCCGGTTGGTCAATTAGCAGCCATCTTCCTTATCAGATCCCCCGCCAAAGCACTGCAGTGCTGTGTTTAAGTAACCCTTCTTTTTATAATGGCCTGAAAACATGAAAGTAATGGCCCTGGTAATATGGATATGCCAAACAGATATCATAAAGCGCTCCCCTTAAATAAAAAGGTGAAAATTCTCAAGGATAGGAAAAAGAAATCATTTGGTACAGTTGTAAAGTATTGTCAGTCTCTAACTGTGCCTAATTTACAAATAAAGTTTTATCAGAAGTGTGTGTACTGGAAGAAATATTAGCATAAATAGGACTTGGTACTATCTGCAGTTTCAGGCGTTCAGTAGGAGTTTGAAATTTATCTCCTGTGGTATCCCAATAATGCTACCATGCCCAGTGACAAAGAGTGTCCTAGAGAGCCACAAAACAGGAGGGTGTATCTGCTGGTCTGGATATAATGAGAGCAGCCTCCCTCTCTGAATAGGAGGACTTTCGAGCCCAGGTCTAGGAGGTGAGTCATAGGGTCTGTGAGTGTCTGGGGGGAAGTGTATTCCAGGACAAAGGAGCAGGAAGTACAAGACCATGAGGTAGCTGGGATCTGGTGAGTCCGGCATCATGGTGGCCTTTACAAAATAGTCATTCTACATGATAGGATTTGCTGATTAAACTTGATGTGAGAGGAATTGAAGTTGTTGACCTGAGTCACTGGAAGAATGAAGCTTTAAATTATGGAGATAAAGAAAATACAAGAGACATGTCTATAGAAAAGAATCCAGACATTTCATTTTGTTCTGGTAAAATTGGGTTGCTTCTTAGGCTTTTAAGAGCATTTGTCAAGAGGTGCTGTGAAGAGGGCAGTGAACTCACACAAGTCTGCAGTTCAGAAGAGGGGGTCAGGCTGGACATACGCTGATAGGATTTAAAGACCACCGCACCCGTGAACTCCTAGTACTGTGCCTACACAAGATCAAGTCAGTCAACATTCTCTTGTGGAGGGCGAAGGGCTGGCCCCTCAGCTGAGAAGCTCTAGACAGGTGATGGCTTCAAGAGGAAGAAGAGTCATTTAAGGGCATGGCCCTTAAAGAAATGCTACAGTGGATGGACCACACCTAGAAGTATATGGACAGTAGAAATCAGATTTGAAGGATTATTTAAAAAAAAAAAAAAGGTAGGGCCAGGCAGTGGTGGCACACACCTTTAATCCCAGCACTTGGGAGGCAGAGACAGGCAGATTTCTGAGTTCGAGGCCAGCCTGGTCTACAGCCTGGTCTAATTTATTAAAAATAATAAATTAAACAACTAGCATTCCCCCAGTATGGGTAGTACAGGTCTTTAATCATAGCACTGGGGAGGCAGAAGCAACCAGATCTCTAAGTTTGAGGGTAGCCTGGTTTATATAGTGAGTTTCAGGACAGCCAGGGGTATATAAAGAGACACTGTCTCAAAACAACAACAACAACAACAACAACAACAGCGCCAACCAAACAACAAAGCAGTATTTAGTGAGGCAGGGGAAGGACCTGTCATCCTATACGTGATTTTATTATTCCTAAGAATTGTCATTGTAAGATTTAATTAGGTCTGGCTATTTCAACGGTAAGATGAAGGATGGACAGGGTCACTTCCATAAAACCATCTCTGACAACAACAGTTTCTGCCTCTGATTGGCGTGCACAGTGCTATTAGCATTGGGTCGCGGGCAGGACTCTGCCAGCCTGGTTTTGCTTCCTCTGTTCTCTGAGAGTAGTTTGTTCCACATTCATTCATTTGCCCCGTTTGAAAATATTTATTAAATGTCTGCCCTGTGTCAGCTCTAGCTTTTTCTTGTCCAGAGAGATCTGATTTCTCATGTGCAAGACTTCGGATCTTTCCCATGGCTCTTGGCTTCAGCGTTCCACAGTGGGTTTTTTCCAACCTACCTTGTCCAGCTGTACTTCTCGGCGTGGGCGGGGAGAGGCCTGAAGTCGGTCATCTGACAAAGGGCCTGGAGAGGAGGCTTGTTGGACACTTGGGACGGTATGCAGATGAGGGGGCGGGCCTCTCTTGACAGACAGCGGGAGTTGAGGTGGGAGGGGCGCAGGATGCAAATGAGAGGGGCGGTCCCCAACGGGCAGGCATTGACAGACCACCGGAGCTGAGGGGGGCGGGGCGAGGCAGTCAGGCGGGCTGTCGATGAAGGGGGCGGATATTGAGGATTTCCCAGGGGGCGTGGTGCATGAAGATGAGGGGGCGGGGCCCGCCTGCGGGCGCGAGGAGCGGCTCTCCGGCCGCCGGGAACTGGAAAGCGCCCGGCTCTTTCTTTGACTGAAGTGGACCAGCGGACGCTCGCGCTGCACCGCGGCACGGCAGCCACCCGGTCCGAGGCCGGCCAGCCGGCGGCCATCGGGATCTGCCGAACATGGGCAACCACTCGGCGAAGCTGGAGGAGCCCGAGACAGGTCGGTGGGGTGCGGGTCGCGCCCCCTTACCGCCGCGCCCTTCCCCCACCGCGGCCCGCCGCGCAGGGGCTCGAGGCAAGGTGAACTTCCCCGGCCGTGAGTCTCCGCTCTGGAATGCGCTAATGGGGTTGTGAAATTACCTGTGCTTGCCGGGCTGCCAGCCGGGGCGGGGCGGACGCTGCAGGCGGCGGGCCGGCCGGGGTTCTCCCTCTGCCGCCGGTCCCACCTCGAAAGCTAGGAGGCAATCTGAGATGAAAAGTGTGACTTGGCAGTGCTTTTTCTGGTTCTTTGTCCATTTTGCAGTGTGTCATTTGCAGAGCACACACTTTCTAGAGTCCCACAGAAGGTGGAGACCCGTCAGCTGATTTGTTACTCATGCTCAGACCTAGGACTAGATTGTGATTGCTCCTGACCCCAAAATAATCTGTACCTGTTCTAGGATGCCAGAAACTTCTCGGTGTATCAACTTTTCATTTGCCTGGAAACGGAGCGAGCTCGGTGGGGAGTGAGTTGGGTTCCGGTTTTCATCTTCTGGTGGTTCGACTGGACTCCGCACAGGTTTATACTCTGAGCACCACCGGTGTATTCAAGACAGCACAACTGTCACGTGAATTTAATGAGATTTAATTTAGCCACCAAAAAATGGCATTCTGGCCTATTGGAAAGATTTGGTGGCAGGTGATCAGTCAGAACTATAATTTTTTTTTCAAAGCAGTAGTGATTCTTCTTTTTTTCAGACCAAGCCTTTTTTATTATCTAGGAAATGCTTCCCATTTGTTTAGCTTCTGACTCTGCCTGTGCATTCTTCAACACTATTCCATTTTCTGCTCCTTAAGAAGGAACACACTCACATTGTGTACAGGGAACCTCTTTAGGCCCGGGTGACTTGTCTGTTTTGGACTTAGATCTCACAGCAGGAACCTTTCTGCCTGGCCCACAATTTACATGCTGATTTTAGTGCTATTCTGCCCTTATCAGGGGTTCCAAGTAGTCCAGTCTTGTTAGGCTGTGTTGTAGGAGAGCCCAAGTTGGTGTGTCAAACATTCTGAGTGCCTCTAAGCAGCACCCCTGGGAAAGGAAAAGCAATCAAAGCAGTAGTAATTTTGAAGTGTTTAACTTGGAAGGCAATTATGCTCCTTACTATACCACCAAGGCCGAAGCTTTTAACTTGAGGACAGTATTGAGGCGCTGAGGTGAAGTGTCCTTCCCAATGACTTATGCTTTGTATCTGGAGCAGTGCTGCAGGTATGACCTCAGTCATCTTAACCCCCATCCACATCCCTTCATATGCACCCTGGCGTCCTTGGATCTGGACCGCTGCCATTGCCTTCCTGACACTTGTGGTACATTGGACTGTTAGACCAGCCATTTCCCAGAACTCTGACAGCCACAATGGAATCTTAGGGGTAAAAAAAGAAAAATCTTAAGGGTGAGTTACTGTAGAGTGGACATAGGGGTCTCACACAGCAGTTATCTGAACTTCTTGGTACAGAATAACCCGTAAATGTAAAGTAAGAATAATCTGTTGTTTATTCTACTGAGAAAAGTTTGCATGAGCTAGCTTATTGATAAACTAGTAAAGGGTATGTAAAATAAAAATAAAAAACACTTGTCAGTGCCAAAGATTTGTAAGAAACTATTCATTCCTTTACTTACAAACTTATAAGGAGACTTCATTTTATTGATCAGTTGTTTGGTATTCTAATTTCCAAATGCCCTTCCATTTTAATGCTTTCTAATGACTAAGAAGATCAAAAGATATGCTAGTGGATTATTTTATCTTAATATTTGGCTTGGGTGGAACTCAGGGCTTTCTTTGCACATGCTAAGCACATGTTCCACCATTCGCTCCATCCCCAGCCCTTTGTTGTGGGTTTTCAAAGTGAATATGTTTTCAAAACAGGAATGTATTCTGACTTGATGCAAGTAAAGATACTTGATTGGAAATCTTGGGAAAGGCTTTAATATTGAACTCTGGTTGAAAGTATGAACGTGATTTCAACAATGCCTTCGTGAAATGCTGTGAATCTTACCAGTGAGATTCTAGAAAGTAGAGTTCTTCTGTGCAGGATGAATGTACAGTTGGTGCATTAAACTAGGATCTGAACAAGTACTTGTGCAAAGATGAGGGAATAGGAGGCCAGAAGAGGCAAGAACACCTAAATCTGAATCATGAAGTTCCTCTACTGTGTTGATTGTATCCTTTGGGAACTGACACCCAGGAATGCATGAGGCTTATTACAGGAAGTAAGACCAAAGAAAGAGGAAGCAGAATTGATGAGGGAAAACCCTCCAGTTATAAATGCAGTTTCAGGGAGAGTCTCTGATGAAGTCTTAGCCTGTAGGTGAGTTCTACAGGCAAAGATGACCATTAGAAGAATTTTTTTTTTTTTTCGAGACAGGGTTTCTCTGTGTAGCCCTGGCTGTCCTGGAACAAACTCTGTAGACCAGGCTGGCCTCGAACTCAGAAATCTGCCTGCCTCTGCCTCTCAAGTGCTGGGATCAAAGGCATGCCCCACCACTACCTGGCAAAGAAATTTTTAAACTTTCTGCCCACCAGTACTCAGTCCTTCTGCTGTTATAGTGGTCATTGACCAAAAGCTGCTGGGGAGCAGGGGATGTGCCTTTAAGGTCAAATGCCAAGTGGAATCCCAGGATCCTGGTAGTATCTGAATGATGTGTTCTTTCACAATTAGAGATTTTAGTGATGTCCCTTCAGGGCTATCTGGCAACAGTGCCTCAGATGTTTGGACAAGGACGTTCTATTTAAAGGGTAAACGAGGATGAGATGGCTCAGTGGATAAAAGTGCTACATACCAAGTCTTACTAACTTTTGAATTCAAATCCCCAGAATCCACGTGGAGGAAGGAGAGAACTAGTTTATTCACTTTGCCTTCTGACCTCCTCTGTACCACATACAAGTAAACAAACAAATGTAATAAAGAGGAAATGAATGGTATTTCTCCGCCCCTCAGACCCCTTCTGAGGCTCCAGAAGGCTGGTTGTGTAAGCCTGTCCCTCAGGTGATGCACTCACTCACTTGGGAGGAGTGTTTAGGCAGAACCCAAGTTCTCAGAGGCTGCTTTTTGTAGCTCTGTGGAATCTATACTGGCAGCAAGGTTCTATGTCTGTGGTTTTCTGAGTTAGTTCATCATAACTTTTTCTAGTATTGCAGGATGGTAAAGAAAAATGATCAGGTTACAGACAGAAGTTGCATGTTCAAGGGCAGTTCTAATTAAAAGAGCATGGTGAAGGCTACATCTCTTACTTGTTACAGGGTCTAGTTAACAGCCTTTCAATTTCTAGGCAGGTTGCCACAGGGCTACAGTCTGTGTACTGTTTAAGGGCATCTGGATAAATCAGTGGACAAGCCCAGCCAGCTTGGAGTTGTATTGACCGGAGGGAGGAATACAGTTTTAGAATTCTGCCCAGAAAGTGAGCTGAGAGCTTACTATCCTCAATCCTCCTGCTCTCACTTCCCAGGTAGCGTTACAGGCACATGCTACTTCTGGGTTTTTTGAGGTGCTGAGGATCAAGCCCAGGGCTTTGTGTATGGTAAGTCCTACTAACTAAGCTAATCCCAGCCCCATCTATCTTATCATTCTGCCTGTCTGCCTCTCTTTATGTGTGCCTTTCTGTCTGTCTGCCTGCCTGCCTGCCTGTCCTCCCTCTCTTCCTTCCTTCTGGCTCTTCTTATTTATTTATTTATTTATTTATTTATTTATTTATTTATTTATTTAAACAGGGTCTCCCTACATAGCCCAGCCATCCTTGAACTCACTATGTAGACCAGTTTGGCCTTGAACACAACATATTTGCCTGCTCTGCTTCCCTAATTAAGCGTGTGTACTACTGTGCCTGGCTCCATTTTATTTTTTGACGTA
The DNA here is from genome assembly GCF_008632895.1 of Mastomys coucha. Classification (NCBI taxonomy): domain Eukaryota; kingdom Metazoa; phylum Chordata; class Mammalia; order Rodentia; family Muridae; genus Mastomys; species Mastomys coucha. The sequence goes on from NW_022196911.1 coordinate 57,245,235, forward strand.
AGTCAAAGACATTATGGTTATCTGTACAAGACTACAAAATATTTTTTTTTATTTTTTCTGTTTTTGATTAATTTTCATCGTTTGCCACAAATCCTTGCTGTGAAAGCAGAGGAACTAAATGCATTTCACTTTATATTTCTCATGCCTCATCTGCAAGTCATATATAAATTGTAATTCCACTACATAACAATTCCAGGCCAGCCAAGGCCTGCCTGAAAGGAGACCCTGCCTGAAAGAAAAAAAAAAATCAAAATGCATTGTCAGTATCAAAATATACATGGTGCTATATATACCATATATCTACAGAATTTTGGTGTTTTTTATACTAAACTTTTTAATAAACTTGATATATTTTTAAAAATCTAAGGGGTAAAGTGCGTGGCTCAGTGGAAGAGCATATGCTTGGCGTGTGCAAGACCCTGGATGACCTTGAACTCCTAGAGATCCACCTGTCCTGTCTCCCTTTCTACACCAAGGAGACTTGGGCCACCATTCCCTTCCTATCCTGGTCATCTCTCACATTCAAATCTGCATACCACTTGATTAATTTGTACTTCTTTTGCATTTCCACTGTCCATATATTTTCCTACCTAATTCCAAAGACCTTTGACTGGACAGATTGCCTATTCTTTGTATATTTTCTATATCTTTAAGTCAGTATCTTTCTTGATAGTAAAGCAAATGCAATTTTTTATTTAACTGTGGTTCTCTCTTGGCTTTATCTGACTTATAAGGTCATTCTACTGAAATAATAGGAACAGTCAGTTAATGACACAGGGCTCGAAATTCCTCAAATGAGAGGGGAAATCTTTCACACTGGTAAGATCATAATCCCAATCTAGTACACTGACAAAACACTGGAAGAATTTAACCATGTGTCACACACAAGCCATTTTTCCAGAATGTTCATAAAATGGTTAAAATGTTGACCTGTTCTAAATACAGAAAGAAAGTGTCATTAGAGTCTTTAAGGGAATTTTTACTGGCCACCCTATGACCATAGTGTAATAAAACTATAAATAATAAAAGTTGGATTTTAAAAAATGTTCGGGAATTTGACTCAATAGGAGTTGAAAACTATTTTTACAGATCATTTAAGGAAATAATTGAAATACTGATGAGGTTACAAACAATAGGCAGACCCGTTCTTCAGAAAGGTTTTATTATCTAGTAAAAAAGAACAGAAATGAGTGAAGTTAGTGCTAGATGAGAACATGTGGAAACAGCCTGAAGAGCGGGCGTGTAGTCCCAGCACCAGGGAAGCATATCTATACAGGAAGGTCTCTGGGGCTTGCTGGCCAGTCAGTCTAGCCAAATCCACAAGCTCTAAGAGACCTTGTCTCAAAAAGCAGTATCCCAAAGTGGAGATTTTTTTTTTCAAAACCCAACATCATTTTGACCTTTGGCCTAAACACACACATGCACAACACACACACAATTCATGTTATAAGGGATGTTGGAAGGCTTTGTTAAGGTAGAATAAAAACCAAAAAATAGATTTCAATAAAATTAAAAAGTAATAAAATCAATTTATAAAGACAAGAAACAGACCTGGGAGTGTAGCTCAGTGATTAAAGTCACAGCATATATGATGTGCTGGATTTGATCCTTATGAGAGAATGGGGAGATGAAAGAGATGGGAGACGACAAAAGAAGTTAAATATTAGGGCAGACAAGGAATCTTGGAGGATATCAGTAACCAACTTTAAAATACACTGAGACCAGATGGTTTTATAGGTAAGGAGGAAGATGTAATTTTCTATGCTATTTAGATAGTGTGTGGTACATTTCCAAAAGATGGTTATTTTTCAGAGGGGGCAAATAGTGATTTGAGATATATATATATATATATGTATATATATATATAATTTCTTATTTGGCAATGAACAGAAAAATTACGATGACCATCAAATCTATGTCTGTTGTTTAGGACTAGATCAGGCAAAAAGAAAAAAAGAAAAAAAAAAGAAAATGAGTTAATTAATTTGTCTTTTCTTTTATGGACTCTTTTTCCTGGAGCCATAAACTAAAATTCTTTCTTCTTTAAATTGCTTTTGGTCATGATACTTTATCACAAGCAACAGAAAAGTAAATAATATATAGTCTAACTCAAAGAAGAGTTTGGATTTGCTTTTTAGATACGTAGTCTGGATATTTATATTTTCGGGTGTAAGCCTAGCCCTGTCTGGATATTTATAATCCTTTGAATTCTTTACTCTTTGAGACTTATTATTTTATGAATAGGAATATTCTGCCTTCGTGTATAAATATGTGTGTCACATGTGTATCTGGTGCCCTTGGGAGTCAGAAGGGGGCATGGGACCCCCTGGAACTGGAGTTACTGATGTTTGAGAGCCACCATTTGGGTTCTGGGAATTAAACCAGGGTCCTCTACAAGAGCAATGCGTGCTCTTAACCACTGAGCCAACCCTTCAGCCCCAAATTATTTTACTTTAGGAATTTTTCTGTGGCTCTACTAGTTTGGTCAGAGTGGTTTGCATTGCACTACTGAGCCTGTGAAAACATGTGCAGGGCTCTGTGGATCCTCTTGAAGGCTACTATGACAGGGCTTCTCCCAGGATATCTTCTAGCTAGCTCAGCCTTGTGTTGGCCTACTACCTTCCTATGGCCACCTTCCTACCTTCACATCAGCATCTACTTCCTGTGGATGTTGAGTTCCCAGTTGTTTCTCTGCACAGTCCTTTGGGTAGAACTCTAATGAGCTGATGGCAACTCTCCCTCATATTCCTTGGAGAAATTGGAATTTTCAGGAAATGGTAGGTTTAAGTTAGTTTAATGTGATTGGACAAATGTCTAAAATTAGGTTTTTAAACTGTTTTAATATTATGAATTTCAGAAAAGTTTGTGCCTGGTAGGTTTTCCTTATTTTGGGCACAAGTAACCTCCCTGTTTCCTCTCTTCTTGTCAGAGAATGCCTGTTCCCTGGGTTTTGGTAACTCATGCTGGTCACAGATAGATACTCTTTTGTCAGTAGCTTCCTCTGCTCATTTTCTTATCTGCTTACTTTGGAACAATGAGAGAGGGTGTGTGTCTTGAGATAGGGTCTCATTCTTGTATCCCTAGTAGCCTGTTCTTACTGTATAGACCAAGATGGCCTTGAGCTTTTGGCAAACTTACTGCCTCGGCCTCCATAGTGCTGGGATTATGGATTATGGGCATTTACTCTAATGCCCAGCACAATTAGTCCTTTTTCCCTGATCCTCTCCTCATTTCCATCTAGTTGTCCCAAATGTAGCCTCATTGTGGATAAATGTTAACAATTAGGGCTTGTGATAAACCTGGAAAAATAAAGTCACAAATTTGACCTGAATCTATAGTCACTAAAGAGCTAGTGCCAATGACCTCCAAAGCCCTTGAAAATCCTCTCATGTTGGCACATAAAACATCATCTCTTTTCTCTAATGGGTCCTGTGTTTCTCCCTAACATTAATAGCCAAATTGAAAAAAAAAATCTTAGTGGTTAAATTTATCAGCAGTTTAACCTTCTGATCTCAAAATAGATAAAACAAAGAGGCTATTCACGGTGATCATAAAAGTATTAGGAAATTATCTGTTGATGATTGTATTCTGCTCTTTTCTTTTCTTTCAATCTGAAAACATAGTGTGCCAAAGTTTCGTGGAATTATATGCTTACAAAATGAACCTAAGACTAATAAAAAAATGTCTCTTTGTAGGTAAACAAAAGTGTGGGAAAGGTACATGTCTCTGTGTTTATGGAAATGTTGATTTTGTGATTGTGTGTGTGAGCACATGTGCATATATATGCCTGCCACTCGGTACTTTCATGGCTTGTTAATTTTCTAAGACATTCCAGTTCTTATGCCTTATGCTTTGGTTGAAATTACTTTGTTTGTGTATGTGTGCCTGCATGTGTGTATGTGCACAGGTGGCCTGCAGTGGTCAGAAAAGGGCATCAGAAGGGAGCTTCGGAAGTTGTAAGCTTTCTAATGTGGGTGCTTGCAATATTTATTAAGTTAAAAACATCTATATCATTGTGGTATCCAGAACTTTGTGCTAGCCATTTTATTTGAAAAACAGTCCTTGAAGTATTGCAAGATTTCTATCTCAGTAACCATTTTTCCTCATCATCTTTTTGTTTGTTTGTTTTTTGAGGCAGGGTTTCTCTGTGTAGCCCTGGGTGTCCTGGAACTCTTTTTCTAGACCAGGCTGGCCTCCAACTCACAGAGATCCATAGAGTCTGTCTCTGCCCCTTGAGTGCTAGAATTAAAGCTGTGCACCACCATGCTCACCTAGGGTCATCATTATTAATGCTAATTCTACCATTGATCTTGAGTTTGATGCTCAACGGCCTCCTGAAGCCTGGAGTCAGCCCATTTTGCTTGTCAGCATTCTGTGCCTTCCTCACCCCTCACCTTCGGCTTTTGATCTTCTCCTGATGCCTGGAAACTGTGACCAAACTTGCCAGACTATGTATATACCAGTTGTCGCTTCTCCTGTTTATAAAAAAATAGAGGGCTGGGGTATACCTCAGTAGAAGAGTGCTTATCTAGCATGTTGCTAAAATTCCTTTCCAAGGGGAAACATAAGCAAAGTGTATTTCTAAAGCTAAAGTCCCAATGTCAAACTGAAGCATAATTCTGCTACCATTCACTCAGAGAAGCTAACAGAACAAAAGTGAGGGGCCACTTGCAAAGGTGTAGGTGTTCCTTACCACAACAAGCCACACTTGGAAAAGCTCTTTTCCCTATCAGCCACATAGATGGAACCTTCTCTCTCCTAAGCCAATCCTCAAAGACATATGCCATTAAGGCTGAGTTGTATACAGCAGGTAGTAGGGAACTCTCATCGCCCTTTCTGCCCCTCAGTGAGAAATAAACACATCAAGCCCAGCAGTGATAATCCATTTATAAGGGGTGCAGTAGAACTGCCCAAGATAGCAGTTACTTGACTTGCAGACACTTATAAAAAGCCCTGTGAGGCCCTGCCTGGTCAGGTGCCATTCTTGTCTTAGCATCCAGGGAAGATACTTGGGCTGCCCATCTCTCAGGCCATATTGTATTTCTCATCTCCAGGATCTTGAATGTTTCCTCAACAACTTTTTATAACTGACCCCTCCACACGTTGACCATTATTCCCATTTTTCTCCAGTAGGCACACTAAAAACATTTATTCTTTTTTTTTTAAGATTTATTTATTATTATAATTAAGTACACTGTAGTTGTCTTCAGACACACTAGAAGAGGGCGTCAGATCACATTAAGGGTGGTTGTAAGCCACCATGTGGTTGCTGGGATTTGAACTCTGGACCTTTGGAAGAGCAGTCAGTGCTCTTACCCACTGAGCCATCTCTCCAGCCCCAAAACATTTATTCTTAAGAGGCAACTAGGCAGCCATGTATGGTGGGAGACACCTTCAATCCCAGCACTCAGGAGGTGGAAGCAAGTGGATCTATGTGAATTTGAGGCAAGCCCAGTCTACATAGTGAGTTCTAAACCAGCCACAGCTACATAGTGAGACCCCGTCTCAGGGAAAAGGAAAAAAAAAAAAGCAACCAGGTGCTGGTACATGATTGGAGAGGCAGTGAGCAGGTAAGGAGAGAGAGCCTAGAGAGTGCTTAGGCTAGGATCCGCAGGAAGACTAAACAGTATGATGGCTTTCATGGTCCCTGGAGGAATTCTAGCCTGCTCACCAGCCCTCAAGGGTGTAAGAGTCAGAGTTTCATGTTTGAAAAGTGGAATGTGGGTTAGCCTGAAGAGATGAATACTAGAAGAGACTTCTGGTAAGGCAGATAAGAAATGGATTCAACTGAATAAACAAATTCTGTTTTCTCTAGGCAGTAGGCTGGATGAATAGAGAAAACCCTGGACTCAGACACTCTCAGCTCATTTCTTCTTCCTTCAACTTGATGAGCTTTTATGTTGCTAAAATAAAGATCTGAGCTACACTTACACTTTACAGATCTGAAAGACCCTTCTGATTTTTAGAGGTGTATGAGTGTGTTGTATGCTTTGGGTAATCCAGATTATAAAGCATTTTAAACTTCTACATAGTACTGTTGTATCCCCATCAGAGCCCTCTGACAATTGCAGGCCAGAAAGGGAAACTTCCAAATAAGGCTCCATGAGTCTGGGGAACAAAAGGGAAACAATAACTAAAAAGCAAGTCTAGCCTTTGCCCTGGAATGAAAAGAATGCAGTCTGTTGGTTGACCTAAAGGTTTCTGTTTTATTTCATATTTAGGTGCAGTGGTCAGCTCTGACCATGCTTTCCAAAGAAATTTCTTTTAAGACTTTAAAATATTTGCACAGTGTTACGATGATTGTATTATCTTTGCAGAGCTCTGTTCAGTTTTACTTACAAAGCTAATTGTGTATATGTGAAACGCTGCAAAACTAAATTCAGAGAAATTAGTCTAGGTTCACAAATGACCATGGGGGACATTCAATTTATGCTTATATCTATTAGAAGCACAAACATTGCAAGGTCATTGCATGACATTCTGGACCCTCCAGAATGTACCAGAGACCTAGGAGGTGAGAGACTCTCAGGAAAGACAGGACATCAAGTGAGGGAGGGGTTTTAGCACAGTCAAAACTCTGATCCATAATTGTTCCTGTCTGAAAGAACTGCAGGGATAGAAATGGAGAGGAACCTGAGGAAAAAAAGGTCCAGCAAAAGGCACAAAGTGGGATCCAGGTCAAGGGAAGGCCCCAAGGCCTGACACTATTACTGAGGCAATGGAGTGCTCACAAAAAGGGACCTAGCATGATTGCCCTCTGAAAGACCCAACAAGCAGCTGAAAGAGTCAGATGCAGATAGTTGCACCCAACCACTGGACAGAAGCTGCTGACTTCTGTGGTTGAATTAGGGAAAAGCTGGAAGAAGCTGAGGAGAAGGGCAACCCTGTAGGAGGACCAACAGTCTCAATTAACCTGGACCCCCAAGATTTCTCAGACACTGGACCACCAACTAGGCAGCTTACACCAGCTGATATGAGGCCCCGAACACATATACAGCAGAGGACTGCTGGGTCTAGGTTTAGTCAGAGACAATGCACCAACCCTCAACAGACTGGAGGCCCCAGGGAGTTTAGAAGTCTGGTGGGGTGGGGAGTCGGGGGTTGGGACATCCTTGTGGAGACAGGG
>NW_022196911.1:57252405-57255211 GCF_008632895.1 Mastomys coucha
GGGTGGAGGGATAGGGGGCTGGGGCTGGGGGCGGGGAGGAGGTATGGGATGTGGAGCAGTCAGAGGGTGGACCAGGAGGGGAATAAATCTGAAGTTTAAAATAAATAAATAAATAAATAAATAAATAAATAAATAAATAAATGATTTTTAAAAACATAAAAGAATGGTAACCATTTGATTCACAGATAATACACACACTGCCATTTTAAACTGTGATTCTCAGAATTATATCCAAGAATGGGGAAATCCTCTACAGATAAATGAACAGGGTGGAGTGCATAGCAAGTGCTTTCTCTGCCGAGCCACCCTGAAGGCTCACAGTTGAATTTTTGACTTCTGATTTAAAGCCTAAAATAAGGGGTAGGCCATCACTGGTTGAACACACGTGTAGCAGATATCAGGCCCTAGATTTGATCCCTAGCACTACAATAAGTAAAATAAACAAGGTTAGTACAGGAATTGAATATTAATCAAAGATGGGCTTTATTTTCTTAATGATTCTTTTTTTTTTATATGTATGAGTATTTTGCTTGCATATGTGTCTATGTACCATGTGTGTGCCTGGTGCCTATAGAAGTCAGACAAGGACATTGGAACCCTTAGAACTGGAGTAGTGGATAGTTGTGAGCCACACCATGTGTGTAGCTGGGAATCGAACCCAGGTGCTTTGCAAGAGCAAAAAGTACTTCTAACCTCTGAGTGTTCTCACCAGCCCCCAAAGATGAGGTTTAAAGAAATAGAAATAATAATAATGAATTTATCATGAATATATAATGAGGTTCTAATTGATGGTTCTAGTTGCTGCCTGGGGAAATAGGTCTTAGATTCAGATTGTGGCTGTGGAAACAGCATATGTGTGTTGGTGAAGGAAGCAGGTAATGCTGAGATGAGGTATTAGCCACCTTGACCCAAAAGAACTCAAGCCAGGCCAGTCCTTCACAATGTCCCACATGGAGTCCAGATGTTCAGATCCTTCTCTTCCCATCGTCGAGTTGTATAAGTTAGGAACGTTTAGGGAGAATTTGCCTTTTAGCAATCATTCTCATTATTTCCTGTATGAATTCTGATTACCTCAAAACAAATTATTTTGGTTTTCCAATATTTCCTTTTTTGTTTGCTCTCAGGAAGTTGGTTCCATGGCTGATCATAGGTCTTACCCACACGTGGCCTGGTTGACTTGGGAGGTCAGGTTGGAGTCTCATTCTCTTCCACTGCTTACTGTAGACTTCACTGGGGCTTGTTTCCTTGGACCTCGTCTAGCCAGGCTTTTCCCCTACCTCTTCTGTGCAGATGGCAGGGTGGAGAATGTTGGGGTCCAGGAATCACCCCACAAACCACATGAACACCAATCTCAGTCAGACAGGAATAGTTTACTGAACATATGCCCCAGGACTGGTCAACCAGGGCTATTGTCCAGATTCTGGAACTAAACCATGACACTGAGTTAAGATTTTACAGGTTTTTAAGACCCAAATCCACAAACATCTTTGCTACGTTATTTCAGCAATCAGGATTTAGGGGTGGGGGGTTTCCTTAGGAACATGTCTTTGTTGTACACTTATCCTGCTCCCATTGGTTGTGGTATTCAACTGTGGCAGGGGACTGGCCTTGTGCTAATATTTGTGTTCTGACTTGTCTACCAGGATGGGACTTGTCTAACATTTATGTCTTAACTTGCCAATCAGGATGTCAGTTACCCACATACATGTCTTTTCCTTCCAAGTAGGATGTCAATTCCCAGGGAGGTCTTGGGAACTTAAATTTTACTTGACCACTACTCAAAATGGAAATATTATTCCAAATAGTTTCTTATATTGGTGTAGGCATCTCTCTTATGTTGGGGTCCATCCCAGGGGCAGCTTATAAAAAGACCATAAAAGCTTATACATAGATGGAGGAAGTGCTATTGGGTGGCTGGTTTGGGTCCAAGCTTATTGTGGGTAACTATACAAAACAGTTCTACTGACTGCTATCATGATTGGTTTCCAAGTGCACAGAACGTAACAAAATATGTAATCAACCTTGGCATTAAAAGATTCCTAGTAACAGCAGAAACATTTGAGAAAGTTTCCTTATAATGACAGGCTAGCCAGGTAACTGTTATGTAGGCCTTAACATTCCATCTAGGCCTTAACATTTTACTTAAGTCCTAACAGGGAGGCCATGACATAGCTTGCTTTACAGAGGGCTAAACACTGAGCTTCCCCTGAGTCCTTCTGCCTGATGACTTGTGAAGAGAGTGTTTCTGTCTCTTATACGACTCATTCACTGTAGTCTTACCACATGTAGTCTGAGGCCCCTAAACAGGACCTAGTCATTCGTCGGCTCCTGGTTCTGGAATATATTCCAACCTTCAAAATGCTTGCCGGGCGGTGGTGGTGCACGCCTTTAATCCCAGCACTTGGGAGGCAGAGGCAGGTGGATTTCTGAGTTCTAGGCCAGGCTGGTCTACAGAGTGAGTTCCAGGACAGCCAGGGCTACACAGAGAAACCCTGTCTCGAAAAACAAAAAAACAAAAAACCAAAACAAAACAAAAAAAACCAAAATGCTTTACCTCCTTTACTCAGAGACCACTTGCTCCAAACCAGCACAGTACCTACCATTTGATGGTATGCCTGGGTGTCAATCTCTTTTGATTACTTTTGTCAAATACTAATTTGTGACCCTTTTAAAGTTTAGCACTTTCTTCATCTTGAGTTTTTTTTCTCCTATTGCCTTTTCTTCCCTGCATGTGAATCTGGTTTTTTCTGTACTTAGAATTGTATCTTTTCAGCCCTTATATGTTAAATTTTTTGGCGGCGGGGGG
>NW_022196911.1:57255337-57265343 GCF_008632895.1 Mastomys coucha
CTCAGAAATCCACCTGCCTCTGCCTCCCAGGTGCTGGGATTAAAGGCATGTGCCACCACCGCCTGGCCTTATATGTTAAATTAAAAATAGTTTTATTTCTCAGAATTATTTTAGAGAGACTCTGAGTAAATGTTTCTTGTTGGTTAACTGGATTTTTCCATAGTGTTCAGTATTGCAGATGATCAATATTTCGCATCCTTTGTTAGTCAGGTTTTCATTGCTATCACAATAAGCTTATCAAGAGGGAAGATTTGTTTTACTTCATATTGTTGACTGTCCATGGTCATTTGGCCTGATTGCTTTTGGGCCCTTGATAAAGCTGCCTATTATTATGGGAGCACATGGCAGAGCAAAGACACTCACCACACCTGGATGTGAAGGAAGGGAAAAGAGGAAGAAACAAGTATCTCACAGTGACCTTTAAGTCCAAGTCCTCAGTGACCTAAAGGCCTGTCACTAGCTTTTGTCACTTAAAGGTTTCATACCTTTCTAGTAGTGTCAGAGAAGTGTCCTTCTATATATGGAATATATTCCAGCTATATGCTGGAAGACTGTGTCCCAGATAGCTGAGTATTTTGGAGCCATACTGGTTTTGCATCTTGAGATTTTAAGTGCGATTGCCTGCTTTTTGTCGCCCTCCTCCCCCCAGCAGCAGTCCTGATCTGGAGATTCGGTGAAGAGAGTTTTATAGCTTCAGGGACTTCCTTCTGCCCTGGCAGGCTCAGGTCCTGCTGCAGGCTGTGTACTACAGGCCAAGAATTTGGGGCAGAGGCGTGAGTTGTCTGTATAGAGGGAGAGACCTCAAATGCACGATAAGCCTAAGGCTGCGAGCTTCCCCTCAGTATCACATCATGGGATTTGAATTCAGGCATGAATTCCACAACTCACGAGACAGCGGCACTGAACAAAAAGCATTAATTAATTTGATAAAATCAGTCTTTTAAAAACTACATTCAAGGGGCTGCAGAGATGGCTCAGTGCGTTGGCTGCTCTTGTTGGAGGAGTTGGGTTGGATTTGCAGCACCAAGATTGCAGTTTCCTGTTGTCTGTAACTCTGGCTCCAGGTGATCTGATGCACGTGGTACACATATATACAAAAAAACTCATACGCATAAAATAAATCTTATGAAAGAATTCATTCGGCCTCTTTAACTTTTATCGATGGTCAAATTCTTGTGAATCCTCCACTACATAAGCACTGTTTTCTTACTAGTTAAGAGCATATTTATGGATTATTGTTGTTATTCTTGGATTAATTTCCTGACTTCCTTATTTACTGAAGTGTCTTGGGCTCGTTACATAATTTCTTGCTTTATTTTTCTCCTCTTTATATGAGTTTCTAGAACAGTGTAATTAACTGTATATGTTGACGTTGTAAATTTCTTCACACATTCTTTTTCTCTTATTTCTGTTTTCCCGTGATTGCCACCATTTCAGTTATTTTCTTTCTTTCTTTCTTTTCTTTTTCTTTTTTTTTCTTTTTCTTTTTTTTGTTGTTTTTTTGTTTTTCGAGACAGGGTTTCTCTGTGTAGCCCTGGCTGTCCTGGAACTCACTCTTTAGACCAGGCTGGCCTCGAACTCAGAAATCTGCCTGCCTCTGCCTCCCAAGTGCTGGGGTTAAAGGTGTGCGCCACCATTGCCTGACTCAGTTATTTTCTTTGATATGTGACACTCCCTCTCTCACCAGATATTACCCATACTTTTGCTTCTATGTTTCTTCCTTTGCTGTTTATTGATATGATAAAGGAATATATTAATTTCTTATTGACACTGACAAACTACTATACTTAGTGGCTCTAAACACACATTTATTACTTCCATTGTATATTATAGCTGATCTATGTGGGTTCTTTCTTCCACCTGTCTCCATCATCCTTTCAGCTTAACACTAGGTAGGAGAGAAAGGGACCCCTGAATCTAATTTGTTTTTGTTTTTTTCTTCAATCATGACTATACTATCAAACAACAAACAAACCTCCCAAATGATCAACCATGCCCGTTGGGGCTCTAGCCTTTATATACCCTTTGAAAAGTTCCCAGAATTTCAAATGTTACATAATCACAGGAACTATCTGCAGCTGACAAAACCACACCTCTGCTAGAGCATGAAGCAAATCATAGTCAGCTGCTGGGGACAATCTGAAGTAGCCCATATTGTATACCTTGGATTCAAACGAAAACCTATTCGTATTATATAATATTTCTGTGTTTTTTAAAGAAACCAAAATTCTTACTACAATATATCACTCCACCCTCTGGTCTTGTCACATCTCTTTGCTGTCTTTGTTACTCTTGCTTTGCTATAAAAGACCCAAGTATTAACATTGAACCCACCAGACAGTCCAGTATAGTTTCCATCTTAACCTCATCTTAAACATGTTTGCTTCTCATGTTGGAGAGTGAGTTACAGACATCCTCAGAGAACCACTGCTCAGTGCACTACAGGGAGGAGCATTGTAAGCCTAATTAAAGCCTAGAGGTGTCCTAAACATAGAGGAATAAACCCAGAATCAAGCAGCCATTTCTTCCCGTGTGCTGGAAAAAGTTACAGAGGAGTTGGGGACTGTGAACTGAGTATTGAAGAATAGAAAGGTATTTGTTGGGGAGTGGGTGGAAAATTCTTACCAAGAAGTGAAGTGGTGAAAGATTCCGGAAAATTTGAGGAGCAGTTACGTGTAGGTTTTTTTTTTTGACACAAAATGTCACTATGCCTTCTACGCTGGACTCACTCAAACCTCCTGAATGATAGGATTATGAGTATGTGTCACCAGTTTTTGCTGGAGAAGTTAGATCTTTAATGTTGCTAGGACATAGGGCATATTGAGGAGGAGTGGTAGACTGTTGCAGGATATTTGAACCTGTTTTAGTTAGGGTGTGGCTCATTCCTTAGTGCACATTTTTAATCCTCCTGGTTGGAGTACAGACACAGCCTTAGTACTCGTCTTTAGTCCCAAACAGTGCAGGTAAAGTTGGTTTGTAGGAGCAGCCATGTTTGGAAGTGATGTCTAATTGGGTGGCAGAAAAAGTGATGAATCAGAGAACGGTTTGACAGATTAGGATATGCCCAAATCTCACCAGAAGAGAGAGGAAAGGGAAGTCATTTTGAGACATATTTGAAAGACAGATAGTACAGGAGCAAGAGTACAGGAATACAGTAGAGAGTTTGTGGAGAGCAGTGCAGTACAGTTGAGAGGGAGAGTGGAGCAGAACAGGGAGGGAGGAGGAGACAGTTTTACCTGGAGGTTTTTTTTTTTTTTTACTTCAAGACAGGGTTTCTCTGTATAGCCCTGGCTGTCTTAGAACTCACTCTGTAGACCAGGCTGGCCTCCAACTCAGAAACCTGCCTGCTTCTGCCTCCCAAGTGCTGGGATTAAAGGCATGTGCCACCACTGCCTGGCTTACCTGGAGATTTTTACAGAGACAGATTGAAGAGAGAACAAGCCAGAGAATGAAGATCAGAAGATTAGAAAAGATAGCTAGAGTTAGTTTGAGGCCGAGCAGAGCAATTCAGGAGAAGCCTAGAGAAGCCAGATTGAATCAGTCATTGTGGAGAGGAGTTTTGAGCCACAGCATCTGAGTTGACCACCTAACTAGTGATCAGCAAGAGCTAGAAAGGGTGAGCTTATCCAGCAGTAAGTCTGAGGCTGAAAACATTCTAGGCCTAGATAAGATTATATAGAAGGTAGAAGCTTCCAGGACTAGGCCTAGGTTAACAGATGGATGCTGTAAGCCTCCAAGATAACATTTACTACAGGAGAATCAAAGTTACTTTTACAGAAAGCAAGGAAATATATAAGTTAAACCAGGAAGGTGTCATGATAACAGATTTAAAATCACTGCTGAGAAGAGGGGCAGAACAGTGAAATTACTTGAGTGGGTTTTTAATGTTTTTGTCCAATGATATAAGCAATACATGCTCATTTTCTAGAAAATGAAGAAACTAAAAGTTTTATAATCCTGCTACCCAGGGATAATGACTTGATGTTTCTACGTATTTACATTTTATATACACAAAAATCCATACATAAACACTTTTACATAATTAAACTACACTTGGGATGGAAGACATAGCTCAGTGGTTAAGAACACTTACTGTTCTTACAGAGGACTGAGGTTGAAATTCTTCTTGTGTTTGGGTACAACACCCAAAACATAAAAAAATAAGTAAATTGTAACGCATGCGCACGCACTCACAGTATATTCAAATTCATTTTCTTTTTTTATTTTGGTTTTTCGAGATAGGGTTTCTCTATATAGCCCTGGCTGTCCTGGAACTCACTCTGTAGACCAGGCTGGCCTCGAACTCAGAAATCTGCCTGCCTCTGCTTCCCAAGTGTTGGGATTAAAGGCATGCACCACCACTGCCTGGATCAAATTCAAATTTTTAACTGGAACAGTATATCCTAACATTTCTTTTTGTAAATACTCCCAAATATTCCTAGTCCCTCCATATCATTCTAGTGTATATAACATTATCATGATGTAATCTTTCTAGTGTTAGATCTAATGTGTCTCTGTTTTAAATAATAACTAATATAGAAAATGTGCTTATATGTTTAAATATTTCTTTGGGGTAGGAGTGCGTCTCCTTTTCAGAGACTTAAGACTAGACAAGTATATCCCTGCATCTAGAAGGAGAAGGGCTCAAGAAGCAGCTCATTCATCTTAAGAATGTAAACTTCTGAGTTTTCCTCTGTGTGGGGATTTATTTGGATACTACAGACCAAAGGCACATTTAGCAAAGAAACAGTATGTTTTGTTTTAAGGGGGGAAGGCAGGAGGGTTTGGAGGAGTAGGATGTCATTGGAAGTCTCACGTTTGCCAAAGTACAAGAAAGAAGGAGCCTGTATGGACTATGAGCACAATACACATCTTCTATAGCTTGTCATATGAGCTTGAATTCCTATTGGCCGAAGAAGCTGAACTTGGTTCATTTAAGGAGAAAAGGGATTTTGAGTGGTATGATAATTCTTGTGAGAAACAGGAGTTGTCAGGAGGGTTGGAGAGCACAGCCAGGAACAGTGCTGCAGTGCTGCACTGAATTCATGCAGAATTGACGCAAGCAGGACTCATTGCTGCAGGCTCCCAGATGGTGGCGTGTGCACCACCTGCAATTGGCACTGGCATCCTCAGGGCCTGGGTCCTCTATGTACCAGGATTTTGAAAAGGATTCTTGAGAAGGATGGGCTTAGCTGGAAATAGCCTGACTAAACTTAGCCTGTCTCAGTATAGGTTGAAGGTAAGAATACGCCAGGCTTTCCGATGTAAAATTTCTCTTAAAATTCTCATTACTGTTGTTGATTCATTTTGTTGATGTGGTTGGGGAGATAAGTTTTCTAAAAGTTTGGCTGCGACTGTGAGGAATGGCACATTCTTAATATAGCATAGGTTAAACCTCTCCTACCTGAAAATCAAAAAATCCAGGACTGAGCCCTTCCTTCTTAGGGCATTTCAGGTTTTAGGTTTTCAGATGAGGGATACTCAACCCTCTTTGCAAATATTCAAAATCTAAAAAGTCATAAAGTCGAAGCACTTCTGGTGTTTGAGATAAGGGATACTCAGCCCGAATTTCCCATATGCCAGGGATGATAATAAGCAGGTGGGAAAGAAACATACCAAACAGCAGGATGAAGGGAAGGAAAAGTTACACTGAGTTAATAAGCAGAAGTAAAATAAAGTTAAAAAAAAAGCCAAAATAATTGATACTGTTATAAATATTCTTAAGCTAAGTCTACATAGAAAATCAAAATCAGGAGTACCAGAAGAAGCTGAATGCAAAAACAGAAGCTTCAAACAGGACAAATAGAGACCCTTATATTTACCATATACTGATTTTTAAAACCCCAATTTTTGTTAATCTTATGCACCAGAAAATAGAACGAAAATAAAAAACCAGAAAAAAGAGAATTTATTTAAAAACATATTATATTCGGAGATATTTACTGCCCAGGTTTTCTGACTTGACAGTCAGGTACACTGATTGTGAATTTGGATACACACAGGAGCTGGTGGGTAACATGAGTCTGTTGAAGAGAGCAGGGATGAGGGAAAAAGCATGCCTTGTCTGAAGGCAGTCAGAGTTCTACATTTTGAAGCAAACATTTTTCAAGACTGTGTGGCAAGTGAATTTAGAACACAAAAATATGGACAGTATAAATAATCTACTTAATATGTTTATGGAGCAAATAATATACTTTTTGTCCTAAGTATAAGGGGTGTTGATAGAATTGGATCATGTACTTTGTCACAGAAAACAAAATAAACATAAAAATGATTGTTTGCAAATACCTCTCATCTTTCTTTCCTTCCCATCCCCCCAGATGGTTTTTTTTTTTTTTTTTTTTTTTTTTTTTTTTTTTTTTTTTTTTTTTTTTTTTTGGTTTTTCAAAATACCTCTCATCTATTTCAGTGAAATCAGCAACAAAAATGATTATGCAGGGGCTGGCGAGATGGCTCAGCTGGTAGGAGCACTGACTGCTCCTCTTAAGGTCCTGAGTTCGGATCCTAGCAACCACATGGTGGTTCACAACCACCCGTAATGAAATCGGACTCCCTCTTCTGGTGTGTCTGAAGACAGCTACAGTGAATTACGCTGGAGCAAGCAAGGCCCGAGTGAGCGGGGCCAGCAGAGGTCCTGAGTCCAATTCCCAGCAGCCACACACATGATGGCTCACGGCCATCTGTACAGCTACAGTGTACTCATACATAAAATAAATAAAATAAATCTTAAAAAAATGATTATGCAGAAAGTACCATGGAATTAAGAGACATTCTTTTTTGTATTCCTGTTTTGTTTTCAGTGTCTCACTATATAGACCAGGCTGGCCTAGAACCCCGATTTGCCTGCCTCTAGAGTCCTGGGGCAAACAGCGTCTGCACTAGCGTACTCAATCTGGGATTAAGAGACTCTTTTTTTTTTTTGATTGACTCATTTTACTGTTTTGTTTAACCCAATCTAAGATCATCAGTGGGTAAGAGACACTCTTAAATAAAATCTTCATCCCAAAAGGAAGTCAAGATAGGAGTTATAGATTCTCTTGTAATAAATTGAAGAGTTTGTAACAAAATCTTCAGAAGGAAACCAAAGCTGAGGTAAAATGGTTAATTATAGATGCATTTATTAATATAAGAAAGACACTATTTATGAGTGAACTATTCAGTTATAAAACAAAAAAGGAAACTAATAATAGTAAACATGTAAAGAATAAATAGAAACAAGAGGATAGAGAAATAAAACCAAATATTATGGCTTAAAAAGTCAGAAACTGAAAATTATCCCCAATTAAACAAAGTATTGGCTGGATAGTGGTGCTACATGCCTTTGATCTCAGTAATTTTCTTTTAAAATATAAATTCACAAAATTATTTCTAGCCAGGCAGTGGTGGCACACGCCTTTAATCCCAGCACTTGGGAAGCAGAGGCAGGCGGATTTCTGAGTTCGAGGCCAGCCTGGTCTACAGAGTGAGTTCTAGGACAGCCAGGGCTACACAGAGAAACCCTGTCTCAAAAAACCAAAAAAAAAAAAAAAAAAAAAAAAAAAAAAAAAAAAAAAAAAAAAAAAAAAAAAAAAAAAAAAAAAAATTCTAAGAAAATATAGTCTACTATATAGTCATATATAGTCATTTTTACATTTATTTTGTGTGTGTGCCCATGCATGCCTGCATGTGTGCATGCCACAGTGCACATGTAGAAGTCGAAAAACAACTTGGAGGACTTGGCTCTTTGCTTTTGTGAGTTCCAGGAATTAAACTTGAGTTGTCAGATCTGATCTCAAGAGCCCTTATCTGTGGAGTCATTTTACTGGTCCTTATCACATTACTTTGATATTACTGAAGTGAATTTTTTTTTAAAAATTGCTTTAAGTCATGAAAAAGGAAACTCATTCTAAGGGTAAGAGTTTGTAAGCTAAGACAAATACATAAAAGTATAAACAACTTTTTTCTGTCCTGGTTGAGTATACCTTTTCTAAAATGCAGAGAAGGGTTCCTGATCTCAAATTTTGAAATCCATAAGTGAACTTTATCTGATAATCTTGACTGTGGTGGTGCATACCTGTAATCCCCGTACTCAAAGGTTGAGGCAGAAGGATTAGGGAGTTCAAGGCCAGCCTAGGCTACTTGGACCTGGAACAAACAAATATACTTCTACCAGGTGAGGATTCTTAATTGGTAACCCACTTTGACTTTTGGAGCATTCCAGGGTTTTGGGTTAGGGATGTGTTCTGGGCACTAGGCAACTAGCAAGCACTGGAAAAATGAAAGGAAGAAAAAATTCCATTTTACAAATCCAAAGTGAACTAGGTGTATATTTAAGTAGATATTACACAATATAGGTTAAAAGGATCAGAACTGCTTGTGGTCCTAGAAGAGCTGAAATAATACTCAAACCACACAGTACTCCAAGGCATGCAGGTGTGATGTGCTACCATCTTTCCAAATGGCTTAATGTTAGACTAATTTCTCCTCAGACATTTTCATTAGAAAAAAAAAGTTCTTAATAGTCAAAGCTCAACAAAAAAGTATCTTTCATTTGGCCCTCTTCTTAGGAATAAGTAATATTAGGGAAGGTGGAGTGGTGGGGATAACAGTGTGTCTGAATTTTAGAGTTTTTGTAGATACTAATTGACAAACTTGATTCAGAAAGAGAAAGAAATTTAAAACAAAGTTAGTAGTTATTCCCTGGGATCTCACAGTTACAATGTTAGCATGTGAATTGAGGCTTTGCACTCATATTGCAGTGTAGACAGAACACAAGTATATACCCACAGGAAGATTTTTTTTTTTTATCAAAACTGACCTAATTATAGATTTATACTTGTGATTCAATATAAGATTTTGAGTGATAGATAACTTCATGCTATCCCTGGATTGAAACAGAGTTGATGGTTCTCTGCAATTTGGAATAAGTATCTTAAAAGGTCCTAGTTCTGTTGAAAAACAAGGATATAAAATAGCAATGGATATGGGTAAAGTGATCAGAAGCCCAAAAATGTTATATAATGTAACTTATATAACATAGAGGTAAGTATATCACATATGTAATATATGATGTATATTATACAATTATATAAATGTAAATTAAAGTAAGATTTGGCTATTTGCATCAATAAAAACTTAAGTAGATCAAAAAGCTTTTATTTTGATTTTGTTTGGATTCTTACTGAGAAGTGAGCATCACCCTGTATTCAGGGACACAGTATTAGGATTAAATTTGATGACAAGTGACAACTGACCCCCCACAAATGAATGGCTTAAACAAGATGCATGCTTCTCTTGAGGACTTGTGTCTGTGATCCAGGGTGGGTATGATACCCAACAATGGTGAGTCGTGACTCCTGGTTACTTCTAGCTCCACCATTGTGTGAGAGTTTGAGGTCCAAAATGGGATATTTTGGATAAGTAGGATGAAGTAGTAGGGCAAGGAAAGAAAGCAAACAAAAGGTTTATACTGTCTGTTAAAGTACAGCTTCTGGAAAGTTCTATCCAGTTGGCCAGAACCAACTCCTGGCAACATCCAGTTATGAGTGAGGGTGAAATGTGTCACTGGACCCATGTTCCCAACCAAAAGTTACTGAGGAGGAAGGCGAGAGTCATGTGTTATGGCAGTAGAGTATCTGGAGGTAAAATAACTATACATTTCAGAAAATTAAAGCATATTGAAATTGTTTACCAGAAAGAAATGATAAATGAGTAATTCTATTACTCAGAAGGCTGAGCCAGGAGGACCACGAGTTCCAGGCTAGCCTGGACTGTATATAGCTGGACTGTATAATGTTTCAGCAATGTACAGAAAAGTTTGAATAGCTATAACAGACAACAAAGAATTATCATTTGTAATGAGAGAGGCAGCAGGTGCAGAGAAGCACTTAGTGAATAAAGGACCTTAGCACAATTCCTAGCACCCAGTAGGTTGCTCAGTGTGGCAACATGTGCCTGTAGGAAGTGAAAACAGGAGAATCTTGGAGCTCACTAGGCAGCCATTCGAACTAATCTCCAGGTATATGAC
>NW_022196911.1:57265353-57290834 GCF_008632895.1 Mastomys coucha
AAAACCGTGAAGACTAATAGATTTCCAGTGTCCACCCCTGACTACTGCAGATACCATACTGAATACATTACACACACACACACCAAGAAAAAGATAAAAACAGCAAGTGAGATATAAATGTTAACTTGATTTAAATATTACATAGTATATATGTATCTTGAAACATTACATTCCCCATTAGTGTGAGTTTTTTACATTTTTAATGTATCAGTGAAAAATAAACTTAAATTGTAAAATGAGAAGATAATATGGTACAGATAGCTTCTATTTGGACAAATGTAACACTCTATGGATAATATAAAATTCCTTTAATATAGGAACTTATAAACAAAATTTGTAGCCAAAGCCGAAATGCTGAAGATCAATAGGCATTAGCAATAAACTGTTCAAATGCAGAAGAAATGAAAGAGGAAAAGAGATTCAACATAGTAGTCATGGAAATGCAAGATAAAGAAAAACTTTTTCCTCCATGCAGTGGGCTGTTGAGGGACTGAGACGGACACTGTTCACTGCCAGTGTCCTGTGAAGGATTGTAATCTTTTTGAAAAGTGATCCGGCAGTACTGTTCTGATTGAAAATGGACAGGGTGTGATGGCCCTTCTGCCTTTAATCCCAGCAATCGAGAGGCAGAGGTAGGTGGATCTTTGGAGGTTCAAGGCCAACCAAGTCTACTTAGCAGACCCAGGCCAACCAGAGCAATATAGTGAGACTTTGTTTCAAAAAAGCAAAACAGATGAAAACCAAGCAAAGAACCATAGTTTGTTGACCAACTGTGCTTAAAACTGTATGTCATTGATGTGTGTGCTGCATCCCTAAATGTGTCGTGTTTATCAACTTAAGAGTCCAGGAAAATGTATTTTTTAGAGCAGCGGTTTTGAACCTGTGGGTTGCAACCATTTTATAGGAGTCACCTAAGACTACCAGAAAACACAGATATTTATATTTCAATTCATAACAGTAGCAAAATTAAAGTTATGAAGTAGCAATAAAAATAATTTTGTGGTTGGGGTCAGTGCAATATGTACTAGAGGGTCACAGCATTAGGAAGGTTGAGAACTACTGTTCTAGGGTTCAATATTGTCTCTAATTGGGCCAATATTGTCTCCAGGGAAGGCATTTTGGTTTTACTTTAGAAAGAGCTATTATTTTGTATGTAAAGAGGTGAGGAGTTTAGTGGTTAAGAATATGAATTTAGGAGCTGGGCATGATAGCACTGGTTATTAATTCCCACATTTGTGAGTGTGAGGTAGAAGATCAAGTTTGGGGCTAGCCTGGACTACATGAAATCCTGTCTTTTTTTTTTTTTTTTTTTTTAAAAAAAAGGTTGAAAAAATATATGAACTTTGAAGCCTACATTTTCTGGGTTTAAATCCCAATTCAAAGTGTGTAACATTGCCAGGCAGTGGTGGCGCATGCCTTTAATCCCAGCACTTGGGAGGCAGAGGCAGGCAGATTTCTGAGTTCAAGGCCAGCCTGGTCTACAGAGTTCTAGGACAGCCTGGGCTGTATAGAGAAACCCTGTCTCAAAAAGAAAAAAAAAAAGCTGTCAGTTCAAAGTGTGTAACTTTGGACATGTTTTCTGACCTAAGTGTGCATCAGTTTCCCCCTTGGTAAAAGATGTAAAAACAGTAGCTATTTCATAGAGGCTTGTTATTGGTTGCTTGATTGGTTGAAGACACTTGCTCTCAAATTCCTGGGCTCAAGTGAACTTCCTGCCTCAGCCTTCCATGTAGCTGGGTCTACTAGCATATGTCACCAAGCCTGGCTGCAAAGAGTTTTGAATGAGTGAATGTTTGTAAATGATTTTTTTTTTCCAGGATAGATTTTACATGAGAAAGTTACATTTGTGTTTTTCTTAAATTTTGAAATATTAGTAAGTCAGAGGCTGAAGAGAAGAAGGTCATCCGTTGTATTCTTTCAGTGGTAAAGTACTAAGCATTGTTATTACTCTGAGAGCTTAATGTTGAAGAATGAAGTGAAACACATAATGTGTCTTCATCATTTCCTTTGCGTCTGCGGCGGCACTGGAGTAAAGAGGTCCCAGCTAGCAGTAGAATACAGAACACCTCTGATCCTTTCTTTACCAGGAGGGAACTTAAAGGCAGTTCTTCCTGCATCTTTGAACTGTCCAGCTACCGATATGTCTGCTTCCATGTCTGGATGTTTAGTGATTCAGACATCCTTCTAGGAAATAGAGGCAAAATAAATGTCCACTAAAGTATGACATTATTTCCAGACCCAGCCATAATTCTGTCTTCCACCCCACATGCTTTTCTGTAGTGTGACTTCACCACTTCTTCCATGGGGGTTGTGCATCTGGAATCTGGGCAGGTCTACAGCTGTCTGAGTTAGACAGATAGGGCAGAAGTGCTGTGTGGCTACAGAGACTGGCTGCGAGAGGCTATGCAGCTTCCTGTTTGCAGGAGCTCTGAGCCATTCTATAAGGAACTTATCTGGGAGATAACCGTATTGGAGAGGTCACTAGGACAGTTCAGCTGAGTTCCATCTGACACCATCCGTGTTTGTGAGGCAGGCAGAATGTCCAGCCCAGCCACAGCTCCAGGTGACCACAAGACAGTCAACTTTAGACTGGAGTCACATGAGCTAGAATCTAGGTGAGAACTGGCTAAACAAGGTCTCCCCAAATTAAAATTATGAGAACATAAGGTAGTTCTGTCAAGCTGTGAGTTTATGGACATCTGTCCTCTAACAGTGGTAACAGATGAGACATGTAAGTTTAGCGATGCAGCCATGGTGAGACTATTCTATTGATGTCGGAAGAAACTTCATAGACACCCATCCTGAGCTGTTCGTTGTACCCAGAAATGCTGGCCTAATCATAGTTCTAGTGTGATTAGTATCCTGCCTTCCCTCTATTTAACAGTGTCTTGGGGCTGGAAAGATGGCTCAGCTGTTAAGAGCACTGGCTGCTCTTCCAAAAGGTCCTGAGTTCAATTCCCAGCAACCACATGGTGGCTCACAACCATCTGTAATGGGATCTGATGCACTCTTCTGGTGTGTGTTTGAAAACAGCTACAGTGTACTTGTATAAATAAAAATAAATAATATTTTTAAAAAACAATGTCTTTTAATTGTTTTGTTATATGCTAAATAGCGAATATAATTTTCCTTTTCCAGTTGTTGCTTAATAGTGTCTACTGGAGTCTAAAGTCCTGTGTTTCTTTCAATTGGGTTAGTGTATAGTAGACTCAACCTCCTTTTACCTGATTTTACTTTCCATGCTTTTAGTCAATTACTTATGGTCAACCTTGGTCCAAAAATACTCTTGAAAGTCATAGAAAAAACCCTTAAGTTTTAGTTGCTCACCATGGTATTTCCCATTATCTTACTCTATTGAGCCTGGATGTTAATCATTCCATTAGCCATGCTGCTTAACCTATCCTCCTGTTAGTCATTTGGTCTACATCTTGATTGTCAGATTGATTGTAGACTTCTGAGGGTGTTGAAATAACCCTTACCTAGCAGCCCTGTGTGTTTACATCCTTCACCTCCTTTTATCATAATTTGGTCATTATATTATCTCAAGTCATCAAGAGAAGGGAGAGTATAGTATAAGAGTTTGTAAAAGTAACCACATTCACTTAACTTTTATTACAGTGTATTGTCATAGTTGTTTATTATTGTTAATCTCTTATATGCATAATTTACAAATTAAATTCTATTATAGGACTGTATGTGTATGGCGGTCTGGGGGCAGGGGCGGGGTGGGGAAGCATAGATAGGGTTCAGTATCTGTGGCTTTAATCATCCACCAAAGGTCACCATGGCTAAAGGGAGACTAGGGGACACTAGTGTTCCATTTCCTATCTGCCATATTACTGTTAGTATACCATAATAGAGAACTGACGTGGCTTTGATCAGACCTCATTTGAATGCTTGTTTGATTTCCTGGCTTCTACCTCACTCTCTTCCCAGGGCCTCTCTATGGATAACTCATGGTTTTTCTCCTTTCAGTAGGTAACATTGAAGCATTGACCTTGGTATTAATTGTTTAAAGAATATCTCAGGTCCAAGAGAGTGAGTTGGTGGAACTTCAGGAGACACCTTTGCTCCATGGACTTGATGGGTTATGATGTGTGGGACCAAGTGCTTCTGGAACCACCACATCTCTGCTATGAGGATAGGTAGTGTACTAACAAAGATGACTGAGGGAGGTAGGCAACAGCAAGAGACAGCAGTCTCAAGTTGTCCTGATGCTAGACTTTCAGTTGTACCAGCTAAAACCTTTTCTTTGTGTTGTTGGAAGCTTAAGTTGCATTTGCCATTGTAAAAGATTTCTAACCTAGACTATATCAGAAGCATTCGGTTCTAGGTAGTTTTGGAGTGATTTTTGGCAAATTAAAAAATCTCTAGGCAGTTTATTGTGTAAACTAACCTTGAGTCTTATGAGGCCTTTTGGGGGAGAATTAGGAATGCCTTGCTTTGACTGAAGCATAGAGGATCAGCAAGAAAGAAAACTACTCTATAAACCCAGAGGTTACACAGAAGAGGCAGTCAGTTTATTCTTTGTGCAGAAGAATTCTTTATTCTTTATTCTTTCACCAAGAACCTGGAACCACTGTGTACAAGATAAGGAAGACAGATTTCAGCTTCAGATAAAGACGGTTTGTCCAACTGTGAGCTTGTCAGCTCTGGATGAGCCTGGGTCTGGCTTCTCTTTCACTCAAAGTGCTCATTGGTGACTGGAACATGAGGATTCAGCAAATACCAGAAGTTACATGAATTGATATGAAAAATGGGGCTGCATCATTTTTTTTCTTCTAGTTCTAAACTTACATGATTTAAAACTTTCTTAGGCATCAGAAGATTTACTGTGTGACCCTTAGGCAAATAGTGAAACCTCTTAGATCTTCAGTTTTATTATCTGTTAGATGATGCTAATACCATTAAAAAAACTGGGAATAGCAGTACATGTCTGTAATCCCAGCTGCTGGGAAAGCTGAGGCAGAGGGCTCACAGATACATACAAGTGTTAGGGTCAGCCTGGACAATTTAACAAGATCCTGCCTCGAGACAAAAATGAACCAAAAGATGACCTTGTGTGATTTTATTAGCCTCAAGTAAGTGTGTGTGTGTGTGTGTGTGTGTGTGTGAAAATGCTCTGAAAAACCAAAGCACCGGACAGGGAATGTAGTTCATGGTGATTTTTATATACGTAGCTCTACTGTGAGCCAGCATAGAAGTCTATTGTGATCTATACTAGTTAGCTCTGACTTGAATGGAGCATCATCACAAAACTAGGGGTCATGCCTTCCCCATCTCTCCTTGAAGCAAGGCTGCATGTGGAGAAGGAGATCTTTTCATTCACTAAAGTACTCCCCACCTCCAAACACACAGCCCCTTATGCTTGGTGTTTGCTGCCGAGAGACCATGTGATTTATCTTTACACAATGCTGAGAGATTTCTGTTCAGAGGTGCCAAACTTTGGAGTCAGGCAATGAGGACTTCACTGGCCTACACAGTGCTCAGGAAAGGCTGAACTTTGCAGAAGGAATTCTGGGGCTAGGCACCCCTCTGGCCACATTGGCCCTAGTGAAAACTAGGCATCTCTGCTTGCTTTGCACCTCTCAGACTTTCACACATTGGAAGCTGCTTTTCCAGAGCCATTTTGCATTTTGGCTTCTGGAGATGAGTAAGAGCAGCCAGTGTGTGGGCTGCCTGTGAGAGTGGTCAGACCATAGCATTATCTTTCCTCACACACTGCTGCTTTGTGTCCTCCTGTGTTGTGCTGTAATGCAGCACAGAGCAGTCACTGTGTCCTCTTCAGGCTAGAGCCCCCTCTGAGTGTTAGGGGTCTTTTGTTCAGAAGCTGTATTCCCCCCCTCTTCTGGAGTGTTTGTTCTTCATAGTGGCCATGGTAGAGAGTGAGCATTTAGGAAAGAGGGGGATATAGATCTACAAGTGTTTTAAATTCTAACCCAAATTCCTATGTAAGGATGAGTGACATTAATTTTGTTTTCTTAAAAAAGATTCAGTTATCTTTTTACACAAACATCTCTAACACTGAAGCTACTGTTTGCTTTTAACAATGGGAGCAAGTAACTCAGCTCTTTTGGATGAGTAGACCTCCCTCCTCCCCCTAGACAGAACTTTTCTGTGTAGCCCTTCCAGGGTGTCCTCGAACTTTCTGTAGACCAGGCTGGTCTCCAACTCATAGAGAGTTGCCTGCCTCTGCCTCCCAACTGCTGGGATTAAAGGTGTGTGCTACCACCATGAGGCAAATGTCTATTTTTTTCTTCTGTTTGATTTTCAAAGTAGTCTCCACTAACTTTAGTTGGAGAATATGTATTTCTCAAAAGCACTACACCAAGACTCCTGAAAGGCAGCCCAGCCCTGGAAAAACCTGTCTTACAAATTTAAGGTGGGGCTAAAAGGTGATAGATAACACAAGTTATCTTATAGTTCTTTATAGTTCCTTATAGCAGAGTGTCTGCTGAATTGTCTCAGCCTTTTTTTTTTTTTTTTTTTTAAATCTCATTTGCTCTAAGTCCAAAGGCTCAGTGCTGCCTGTAAAACTTGATTGCTTGCCTCAACACTGGATTGGGTGTTCACATTGCTTTTCTTTCTTTGATTGCACAGGTGGTGTATGCACAGGGTGGAATGACAGAGGGCAGGAGCTAGTGAGAATCCAGAGCAGAACTGCCTTCCTTTTTCATCTCTTCCCCTTCTCAGAGGCAGCTATTTGATCATGATTATTACTGCCATTTAAAATACATATACTGAAGGCCAGAGAGATGGCTCTGAGTAAGGGTCCCTGCCACCGAGCCTGGTGACCTGAGTTCGATCCTTGATACACACTCTCACCATTTTAAGTCTCAGTTGAAGGAAAGAATCGACTCCTAAAATTTGTCTTTTTGACCTCCACATATGTGCTATGAAATATGTATGTCCCCCTTACAATAAATAAATGCAATAAATAAATGTGCACATACATTTTATATTCTAGATTGGTTTTAAGCACGTCACCTCCTGCTCACATATTGTATACAGCCTCCCATTATCAACAGGGCTCACCGGACTGGCTTGTTTGTGTTAGGTAACTTGTGTTGGTTCATCAGTATCACTCAGAGTCCTATAGTTTATACTGGGGTTCAACCTTGGTGGTGTGTATTCTTGGACAAATGTAGAATAACATATATCCACTATTTTAGTATCGTGCAGAACGGTTTCTGTACTTTGCCTACTTGTCCCTTCTCCTAAGCCCTAACTGATTCTTTTTTTTTTAACTGCTGTAGTAGTTTTGTGTTTTCTGAATATAGAACACAGCCTTACCAGATCAGCTCCATTTACTCACTAATGCGTCTTTTCTTGACTTCTGTTTCATGTTTGGATAAATATTCTCTGGATAAATTCCACATTAAAGGCCCAATCCCTAGCTTAGTAGAGTGGTGATGGAAACTGAAGGGCGGGGCCCAATGGGAGGCCTTTAGGCCATAAGGTGAGCCCTGAAGGAAATTGTGGAACTCTGCTCTCCAACCCTTCCCACTTGTTTCTGGCTATAAGGTGAAAGTTTTTTGCCTGATATGTCTATGGTTATATAAGCCATAAGCCAAAATCCAATGGGGCTAACCTCTCATAGTTGGAAGCTTCAAAAGCTAAGCCAGAACAACTTATTTTTTTTTGTTTTTTTTTTTATGATTTATTTATTATTATATGTAAGTATACTATAGCTGTCTTCAGACACACCATAAGAAGGCATCAGATCTCATTACGGATGGTTGTGAGCCACCATGTGGTTGCTGGGATTTGAACTCAGGACCTCTGGAAGAGCAGCCAGTGCTCTTACCCGCTGAGCCATCTCTCCGGCCCTAACTCTTGTATTGTAACAAGTTGATTATCTTAGGAATTTGTTACAGTAATAGCTGACTCACATAGCTCAATGACACTTTTTTTTTTTAAAGCATTATGTAGTATTTCATAATATACAGTTACCCACTAAAGGATATTTTGGTTGCTCCCAGTTTAGGTTGTTATGAATAAACAATGAAAAATATGTATGACAGACAGAGAGACAGAGGGAGGGAGAGAGAGAGAGAGAGGGAGAGGGAGAGAGAGGGAGAGAGAGAGAGAGAGAGAGAGGGGCTATGGCTAGGTAGAGAGAGGGGAAAGGGAGGGGAAGAGAGGGAGCAAGAGGTAAGAGTAAGAGCAAGAGCTTAAGAGCCATAAAATTATTTTTGTTGCTACTTTATAACTGTAATTTTGCTGCTGTTATGATTGTAATTTAAGTATTTCTGGTGGTCTTAGGTGATCCCTCTGAAAGGGTTGTTGTTTGACCCTGAATAGGGTGGTGAACTGCTGTTGGATGAGTTTTTGTGTGGCTATAACATTTCAGTTTATTTGCTTAAACAAGGAGTGTATTATTGGGTCATGTAAGTATTTGGTTTAATACAGTGTGTAAAAAACTCCTGAAATGTCTTTCGCTGTTACTGTAGCATTTAGGTTCCACCAGCAATGAGAGTTCCTATTGTTTCCACACTGTGATGGCTACTTTTGTCAACTAACACAGTCTAGAATCATCTAAGAAGAGAGTCTTCCCCTCACCCCTCAGCCCCGCCCATGGCAGAGTTTCTTTTGTAATCAAATATAGCCTTGACTGTCCTGGAGGCTAACCTGGAACTCCGGGAGATCTGTTTGCCCCTGCCTCCTGAGTGCTGGGAGGTACTAAAGACAATTAAAAGTCACTCTTTAATCCCAGTACTCAGGAGGCAGAGGCAGGTGGATCTCTGTGAGTTCAAGCCTGGTGTACAAAGCAAGTCCAGGACAACCAAGGCTTACTACATAGAGAAACCCTGTCTCAAAAAACAACCAACCAACCAACCATGGAGAGTCTAATGAAGAGTTGTCTAGCTCAAGAGTTGGGCATGCTTATGGGGGTTGTTTTTATTGTGTCCCAGCGTTCTCGGGTTGAGTCTTGGTGTATAAGTGCAGAGAGGGGCTGAATACCAGGCGGCATCATTCATTCTTGCTGCTCTTGACTGTGGCTATGACTAGCTGTTTCAAGTTCCTGCTTTGACTTCCCAACAAGGATGGACTGTCACCTATAGTTGTGAGTGAAAATAAACCCCTTCTCTTTTGAGTGCTTTTCATCAGGGTGTTTTATCATAACAGAAAAGAAACTAAGACATACACCCTTGGCAGCCTTTGGTGTTTTCACGAGACTGTGGAAACATTGTGATGTGTTTATGATGGCATCACACTGTTGTTTGGGGTTTTTGTTTTGTTTTTAAGGCAGGGTCTCACATGTACTCCAGGCTGTCTTCAAACACTTGGCAGGCATCCTGTGTCAGTGCCCCAGTTGCTGAGATCATAGGTGTGAGCAGCCATGCTCAGCTTTCACTGTTGTAGTCTGCCATCTACTAATGATGCTCTGTAGCACCTTTCAGGTGCCTGTTTTCCACCTGGGTATCTTGTTTGGTGAGGTATCCATCTATTCAGAAGTTATGTGCATTTTTAAGCAGCTGTTTTTCCTCATCATTAAGCTTCGAGAATTCTTTATATACTGTGAATAACAGTTCTTTATCAGATGTCATTTGCAAAATATCTCTGGCTGTGGCTTGTCTTCTCTTGACATTGCTATTAAGAGTTTTTAAAAACTCTAACATTTATAGGTTTTTTTTTTCTTTTTATGATAGATGAGGATCTAACTCTTTGTACCTCACTGTTTTTCGTCTTTGTGGTTGTTACTTTTAAAAAAAAAAAAAGCCTGGTCTACAGAGTGAGTTCCAGGACAGCCAGGGCTACACAGAGAAACCCTTTCTCGAAAAACCAAAATATATATATATATATATATATATACACACACATATATGTATATATATATTTATTTTATATGAGTACACTGTAGCTGTCATCAGACACATCACAAGAGGGCATCAGATTCTATTACAGATGGTTGTGAGCCACCATGCAGTTGCTGGGAATTGAACTCAGGACCTCTGCAAGAACAGTCAGTGCTCTTAACTGCTGAGCCATCTCTCCAGCCCCTGTTGTTTTTAAAACTTTTAAAAATGCATTACATCTTTATTTCTAGTCATATCAACTGTATGTAGTATCCTTGTATTAGTAAGGCCAGGGTGAATGTTAAATGCTATCCTCTCTGCCTGCCAGCTCTCTCTACTTTATCATCTGTGTCTCAATTTCTTCATCTGTTCTTTAACGTTTTCACCTTTAAGCAGGACACTATTCAAATGATTTTGGAATTAGTCTCCCATGTTCTGTGTATAGGTAGTTTATGTAGTATGACTACATAACTGTAGTTGTGTAATGACTCTGTATTTCTTTTTCTACACAGGGTGAAGTTATAGGTTATAGGTTGTTGGTCTTTCACTATTTTCATTTTATTTTAATCCTCTTTATACAATTAGGTGTTCTGTAAAAGACTCCCTCTCTGGCACTCTGACCTCTAGAACTAATCTAGACGTGTCTTCCACTTGCTTCTGGGCATCTATAGTAGTTATTTTTCTTATGACTGTTTTGTTGTCCCCCCCCCTGCCCATAAATACGTGAAATAAAGTGCTTGAGAGAAGAAGGATTTATTTTAGTTCTAGCCTTGGCATCTGAACTTGGGACTACTGATAGTGTCACAGCAGATGGGAAGAGGGAAAGTCAGGAGAAAGAAGGGCGGGGCCAAAGCAGCACTGGCTATATAACTAATAGATTTTTTTCCCCAATGACTACTTCTACCGAGCCTCATCTGTTAAAGGTTCCAGGATCTCTCAAAGCAGTACCACCAGCTGGGGACCTCGTGTTCAAACACATGACACTGTGGGAGGCATTTTACATGTAAACTATAGCACTATACCTCTGGCCCCCATAGGCACACAGCTAGCTTAAAACACAGTAATGCTTTCAAGTCATTTCCTTTTTGTTTTTTCTTTTTTCTTTTCTTTTTCTTTTTTTCTTTTTCCGCGAGATAGGGATTCTCTGTATAGCCCTGGTTGTCCTGGAACTCACTTTGTAGACCAGCCTGGCCTCAAACTCAGAAATCCACCTGCCTCTGCCTCCCAAGGGCTAGGATTAAAGGCGTGAGTCACCACTGCCTGGCATCAAGTCATTTTCAAAGTCACCATATTAGTACAGTTTTGACACTGTTCAAAGATCTAAAATGGCAAACTCACATCTTTAAGGCTTGTAAAATAAAAACAAATTACACCCAGTATACAAAGCATTGGGTAAACATTCCTATTTAAAAGGAAGGAATTGGTGGTGGGGGGAAGGGGCGGCAGGGCATAGCAAGGAAAGACAGGATCAAAAAAGGACCCCAAAACCTGTGTGACTTTGTAGCCTTGTGTCTAGCATCTGGGGTTTGTTTTTTTGTTTTTTGTTTGTTTGTTTGTTTTTGTTTTTTGTTTTTGTTTTTTTCTGGCCCTGCCTGCTCTGGCCCCGCTCTTTCTGCCACCGCTCCGGCCACATTTATTTCATATATGTGGGTACACTGTCACTGTCTTCAGACACATCAGAAGATGGCATCACATGCCCATACAGATGGTTGTGAGCCACCATGTGGTTGCTGGAAGTTGAACTCAGAACTTCTGGAAGAGCAGTCATCGCTCTTAACTGCTGAGCCATCTCTCCAGCCCACATCTGGAATTTGTAATGACATCATTGGCGCTCCATCTCTTCAAGTCTGTTATGGGGGTATGGGGGGACATGTGGCCTCTCTCCTAGCCTGGCTTTCCTTGGTGATTTTCCCACATTCATGGCATTTACAACATCCTGGAATTATACAACCTTAGTGGCTTTAGCTTCACTTTCCCAGCATCACTCAGAGCCTGTTTCTGAGCTCCATGAAGGGGATTTGACCCTGCTGCACATTACCTGCCTCAGCAGCTTTTTGGAATCTCAACAGAAGCCTCTTCCTTGCATTTTACATGTCTGCAAAACCAGCACCACTTGGATAATGACAAGTTCTGTTTAAAGTTTAGGACGTAGCCTGGCTCCCTGGGTTCTCAGTAGACTGCCTTCATGGCTAAACCTGCTGAAACACTTCCCTAGGCAGCCATTTTTCACCAAGGAATCCTGAAGGCTCTTTCCAGGCACTCTCAAATGAATTTAGATTATGCCCTAGAGCTCTCAATGGGTGAGGTCAGGCTCCTCCCCTTTTGTCCCAGCACAAAGGTGCTTTATCTTAAACCAGATATCCTCTTTGTCTATAACCTCAGAGTCCTGAGCTTTTAGTCCTTTCCACTTTCTACTCACTATTCATCTGGGTAAATGCAGTGAGCAGTAGCTACAGTCTGAATGCTGTGCTCTCTGAAACAAATTAGTTCATACATTTTGAATTCAGTTTTATTCAGATTTGCAGGACTCAGGCAGAATGTAGCCAGATTTTTTGCCAGAATCGAATAGTTTCTAGCCCAGGTCCTAATAGAATCCATGTTCATCTCTGAAACATAAAATAGTTTACTGTCTGCATTTCTTTAGATATTGGTCATCTAAACTTCCATTAAAACCATCCATTAATTGATGACTAGATACTAAAGCTTCTCATTAGCCTGCCATTCCAAACTCTTCCACATTTCTTCCACAGTTCTAAAAGCTTTCAAACGATGTGGTCAGGTTTATCATAGCAATGGCCTCCTTCTTGGCACCAGTTTTCTATTAGTCACTTTTCTGACCACCTTGACCAACTTCCTAAAGAAGAACTGAAGGGAAGGGTTTACCATTATCCCATAGTTCCATGGCAGGGAAAGCATAGTGGTTGGGACTCTCACCTTGATGCAGGAGCTTTCAGCTAGTTCCATAACAGTGTCAGATGGGAAGCAGAAGCAGGCTCAGGCTAAAACTGGGAGCAGGCTATAAATTATCAATGGTCGTGGAGCAGTCTTTCTTGATTATAGACAGGTCCTGCAGTGAGCCTGGGTCTGAAGTAAGTCTTATATCTGAACAGCGTGTGTGTGTGTGTGTGTGTGTGTGTGTGTGTTCATTTGTTTGTTTTTAAATCAGGAAGCAAATGATTAGTGAGATATATTGTTTAAACTTCTCATGTAGATCTATGTCTTGTGTTTGGGGGACTATTACCAATCTTCGTAGTCTTTGGTCATTCTTTACTGCTGAGTGTTTAAGACCATGCAGGTAGTCAAAATTAATTTTCCTTTTCAGACTGTCAAGGCTAGTTTAGGATCTAATCCTCAGAGGTCACTTGGCTTGAGAGGAGCATCCGACCTCCTAGCCTTTCTTTACCAGTTGTTCCATATTGGTGAGGAGAAACCAAAGGCCTTGCTTGACCTAACTGTGATTTTCCTTGGAGGCAGTGAGGAAACTTTTCCTCCATGTTGACCTTCTTTGTAGACTAGATGCTGGTTAGAGTACAAAGAAAGCTTCCCTGAACAAGAGAATAAATGATGCTACAGTTATTGGACATTTCAAGAGCTAGCTCACAGTCCCCTAGGACCTCACTGACCTTGGGAGCCAGGAGAAATGGTTCTCCTTTTAGTTAGCATAGCCTGGAAGACTGGTTACTGAACAGCCAGAAGGTCAGTACTTTCAACTACTCAATATATTTCAATAACCAACCATTTCTAAATAGACTCTGATTAGACATACACATTTTAGCCAGTCCTTTAAATTGTTGATCTTTGAAATTTTAATAACCATATATAGCATCTCTAAGTTTCATTCTTCATGTACTTTAAATAACTTACTCAGACCTTCATAATTTGAGTAAGCATTATAGTTTTCATTCTGGAAACATACAATCATCTTAATTTTTATATACATATGTAAATTCCTTTTTAGTAAAAGAGTTTCCATTTTTACATCCTTTTAACATTTTATTTACTGGTTCCTGTTCTGAACACCACAAGACATAATAGCTTTAACAAGTGAATTTACTATTTGTTGTTAAAAATTTCTCCCAAGCAGGGGAGGAGCTAAGCAACATGTGTTGCTTCCCATAAGGTCCCAAAGACAAACCAAGGTTCAATTTCATTAAAGTTCACCCTAGAGAACCAATGAGTTTATTGAGCTTACTGAGTATGGATGAGGGACTACTGTGGGGAGTGTTGGTACCCAAAAGTAGCTGCACTGGAAAGTCCTTGCTCGTGTATAACATTGAGGATATTGACTAGCGTTATCTGGGTGTGTTGAGAATCAAGACGTGAATGAGGCTGAGTACCATGGTCAGGACAAGAAGAAGTCTGATGTTCGAATAGTCTTGGATAAGAAACAGATTGTGACTGGCATGGTGGCATATGCCTTTAATCCCAAAAGGGAGGCAGAGACAGGCAGATGAGTTTGGGGCCAGCCTGGGTTACGTAGAGAGTTCTAACCAACCAGGGGTACATAGTGAGACCCTATCTGGAAAAAAAAAAGAAACATAGATTCTGTGACAGAAATAAGGATAAGCTGCTTAACTAATTGTTCAGTTTGTCCCAAAGGTACGTATGGGTGGCTGGAATCAGGAAAACCCGAGAAAAAGTGGTCTCAGAAATTTAAAGAATATTCAAGGTTCAGACCAAAACAAAAGGAAAAGAACAACACAGGAACACTTCTAAAATGGTTATAAGATTTGCTGGCCAATTGGTTGGTTGCAAAAAGAAAAGAGGAGGGGAAAGTCAGACAAAATGGACAGGATACAGAGATACACAAAGCCTTAGAGAAAGACCAGTTTAGTTTTAACAAGGAAAAAACAGATGCAGCAAATATTTGTACTGTATGTTTCACAACACATTGGTGTTTCATAAATAAACTTTGGTTTGCTGTTAAAAAACATTCTGAGTGGTTTATACAAAGCACAGATAATAATTATAAGGAGAACAGACCAAACTTTGGCAGCAAAAGGATGGAAAAAGCAACAAATGACTAAAGGTGGAAAGAGAGTGGAGGGAGGAAGGAAGAGGAGCCTCATTTAAGTGATATTTGAGGAATGGCAGATGCTGCTGTGATAATCCTAGCTCTGCAGGTCTGCCTGTTGGATGGACACAGTAACTATGAAGCATCCGCGATCTTCCGGTCTTCAGCCTGGTCCTCTCCAAGATGACTTCATTCTAGAGGATTGGTGTTACAAAAACATTTTATTGCTGAGTGGTTGCAATCTTCATTTTATAAGAATAATTAAACCTTTTCTTTATTGAGTAATTTAGTGTGATGCAAACGAGGTAACTAGATGTCTTCAACTATGTGTGTGTCACAGTATTCAGTGTCTGAGGAGCACAATTTTTTAGATTTATTTATTGTATGTTCATGAATGTGCATCACATGAGGGCCTAGTGGTCTGCCTGCAGAAGTCAGAAGAGGGTGTCAGATGCCTGGAACTGGAGTTACAGATAGTTGTGAGCCATCATGTGGGTGCTGTGAGCTGAACCTGTATCCTCAGCAAGAGCAACAAGTGCTCACCCGTCTCTCCATCTCTAACATAATTTAAAAATTAAAGAACCAGTGTCTCTGTATAGTACTGTGGCTGAGCTTCTGCAGGACTTAGCAGCGGGGCTACTGTTGCTGCCCATTGTCATGGCTGTGTTGAGGTCAGCTGCTACTCCCCTTTTAGGCAGCCTGGGCCAGGTTGGACTCAGAATCTCTTAACACTAGACTGTGACCAGCCAAAGGTGCATTCTACATCCCCTTCCTATACGTTAGAGAGGGAGAAATGGGTCATCTCCAAGATCCTTCCTGACTAGAGACCAGGCTACAGCCCAGACTCCATCAGTCTTTTCAGTTCTTAAGAAAGTTGAAGTCTAGAGTTTTCATTTCTCAGTGATCCCTGTGTGAACCCTTTTGTTTTGTTTTGCTTTGTTTTGTTTTGTTTTCCAGACAGGCTTTTTCCTTGTAGCCCTGGCTGTCCTGGAACTTGCTTTGTAGACCAGGCTGGCCCCCAGCTCAGAGATTCACTTGCCTCTGCCTCCCAAGAGTTGGAATTAAAGGCATGTACCACCAACTCCTGGCTTCTGTGTAAGCTTTAAAATGTTTTTACCCCTAGCTATTATTGGCCTTATCTACAATATAGTAAAATAAAAAAAATCCTTGTACTTATATTTCTCATAATAATATTTTAAATTTTATATTATTTCCGTTTTACCAGTTTCTTTTACATTTGTAGCTATTCCTCACCTTTATCCTATTCTTGTTTCTCTATGAATATAAAGAAGCACACCAATTCTGTTTTTTTCTTTGTTCTTACTTCTTCTTTGTTTGTTTTGTTTTGTTTTGTTTTGTGACAGTGTTTTTCTGTGTAGCCCTGGCTGCTGAAACTCACTTTGTATACCAGGCTTACCTTGAGGTAAGAGATCAGCCTGCCTCTGCCTCCCAAGTACCAACTTTGTTTTCTAATTCTTCCTCAGAGTCTTCCCTTACTGCACCTGCTCTTCCTCATTGAAGGTGGAATCTAGGGCCCAAGACATCCTAGGCAATATCAGCTGTACCCCAAGCCCCTCTTATCTCAAAGTTGCACTCAGCTGAAATATGTTATTGGGAAATGTAAATAAACTTGCATTTTATTTAGTTCTCAACATTACCTGTATAGCTGTATTAAGCTGCAAGTTATAGTGAACCTAATTCAGAGTAATTTATAGGAAATGTGTAAGTGAGCTGCTGTGACTGCAAGTCCAGCAATAGGCCAAGCTCCAAGGCTGATACGATGCTATTAAGAAGTTAGTTTCCATCCGGGCGGTGGTGGTACACACCTATAATCCCAGCACTTGGGAGGCAGAGGCAGGCGGATTTCTGAGTTCGAGGCTAGCCTAGTCTGCAGAGTGAGTTCCAGGACAGCCAGGGCTACACAGAGAAACCCTGTCTCGAAAAACAAAACAAAACAAACAAAAAAGAAGAAGTTGGTTTCCTTCTTTCTGTACCGCAGAGTCTTACCTTCCTCAGGATAGCAGAGTGGTTGCCAGCCATGTGCTTTTCTCCTCATGCTAGTGATATTTAGCGGCCCACTCTTGCACTCTACTTCATTTTTTTTCTGGTATCTATAGATCTTTTAAAAACTTAAATGAAAGTATTTTCCATATAGTATATTTTGATCATATTCTTAAAACCTAACAAAAAATGGAAATCATAATAGATAAGCAAACTTTTTAAAAAGTCAATAATAACTAAAGAAAATGTACATGAAAAAGTATGGAGTTCATTTTGTTTGGGCCAACTCTTCATGGGCAGGGAGCCTGTCCTGGAGTGTGATTGACATGCCCTGTAACCTTACATTGGAGAAAACTAATTTTTTCTTTCCCAGCAGGTATCCATTGCAAATAGTTTCTTGGTTACGGGTGGGACTTTGTGCCCACTTCTCCTTCTCGGTGCTGGGCTTTGGTCTGGTTTGAGTCTGTGCAGGACATATGTGTGCTGTCACAGTCTCTGTGAGTCCATATGTCTATCAGTCCTGTTCTGCGGAAACACCTTTTTCTTGGAGTTACCCATCACTTTGGGCCATTAAAATCTTTCCACCTGCTCTTCTGTACATATCTCAGCCTTGAAGGAGGGGGGTTGATAAAGACATACTTTCTAGGCTGAGTACTCCAACGTTGCTCACTGTCTGCACGCTGTCCAGTTGCAGATCTCTTTGTTCATCCATCCACTGCAAGAAGAAGCTTCTCTGATGAGAGTTAAGCACTTCTCCATTCTGAGGCCCCAGCCTAGTGTGGCAGCTTTGGGTTCCTGGTTGTGTCCATAGATCGTAATTGAGTTATGTGTTCTCAGGGGATAGGATTGTTCTGGCTTGCTCAGGCTAAGAGTCTGCTTTCCTCAATACACAAGCTCAAGGGAGGAGGTACAGAAACCCTATTCGAAACCCCTCAGATTTTGAGCATATCACTGTAGACACCCCATCTTAGCCCCTGTCAGCCACTAGCAACCCTTTTAAGAGCTCCAAGAGCTCCCCTACTGGGAGCTCCCAAAACAATGCAAATGAGCTGTCCTTGCCATCTCTTACTGAGAAGATACCTAGAGGAGGAAGAATTGGATGAAGGGTGACAGCCATAGCATCCTCTATGCCATATATGGAAGACATTTGGGTTTCATTATAAAAATATTTTCTTTCTTTTTTTGTTTCAATTTTTTCTTCATCTTTTGTCTTTAGGGACTATTCCAACAACTAAACGGACAGGCATTCCAGCTCCACGGGAACTCTCAGTAACTATCTCCAGAGAGAGGTCTGTGCCACGTGGTCCCTCCAGCTCAAAGAAGTTGGGCTCCAGTCCAACTTCCTCCTGCAATCCCACTCCTACCAAGCATCTAAGGACCACCCCTGCCAAACCTAAGCAAGAGCATGAAGGTGCAGAGAAGGCTGTGCTCGAGTCCCAGGTACGGGAACTTCTGGCAGAAGCCAAAACCAAAGACAGTGAAATCAACAGGCTTCGAAGTGAACTAAAAAAATGTAAAGAGAGGTGGGCCCTGAGCACTGAGGACGCCAATGCTTCAGACCCAAGTGCAGAGGGAACATCAGCCCCAGTAAGTGACACAGAGCCTTTGATAAGAACCCTGGAGGAGAAGAACAAGACCTTTCAGAAAGAGCTTGCTGACCTAGAGGAAGAGAACAGGGCCTTGAAGGAGAAACTGACTTACCTTGAGCAGTCACCAAATTCAGAAGGGGCAGCAAGTCACACTGGCGACAGCAGCTGCCCGACATCTATAACTCACGAGTCCAGTTTTGGAAGCCCAGTTGGAAATGAGTTGTCCAGTGAAACGGATGAGTACAGAAGAAGCACACACGGGAGTGCATTGCGGACATCAGGGTCTTCAAGCAGTGATGTCACCAAAGCCTCTCTGTCACCGGATGCCTCAGATTTTGAGCACATCACTGCAGACACCCCATCTCGGCCCCTGTCAGTCACTAGCAACCCTTTTAAGAGCTCCAAGGGCTCCCCTACTGGAAGTTCCCCAAACAATGCAAGTGAGCTGTCCTTGGCATCTCTTACTGAGAAGATCCAGAAGATGGAGGAGAATCAGCACAGCACTGCAGAAGAGCTGCAGGCTACTCTGCAGGAATTATCCGACCAGCAGCAGATGGTGCAGGAATTGACCGCTGAGAATGAGAAGCTAGTGGATGAGAAGACCATTTTGGAGACCTCCTTCCACCAGCACCGAGAGAGGGCAGAACAGCTGAGTCAGGAAAACGAGAAACTGATCAACCTTTTACAAGAGCGAGTGAAGAATGAGGAACCTAGCGCCCAAGGAGGAAAAATCCTTGAGCTGGAACAGAAGTGCACGGATATTCTTGAGAAGAGCCGCTTTGAAAGAGAGAAGCTACTCAACATTCAGCAGCAGTTGACCTGTAGCCTACGGAAGGTTGAGGAAGAAAACCAAGGAGCTATAGACATGATTAAGCACCTGAAGGAAGAAAATGAAAAGCTGAATGGGTTCCTAGAACACGAACGGTGTAATAATAGCGTGATGGCCAAAACTTTGGAGGAATGCAGAGTTACCTTGGAAGGCTTGAAAATGGAGAATGGGTCCTTGAAGGCTCATTTGGAGGCCGATAAGCAAAAAGCCACAGAGGCCAGCAGTAGCATGGCGCAGACAGCAGAGAACTTCGAGGTTCAGGAAATGCTGAAAGTGGCTCGAGCTGAGAAAGATCAGTTGCAGTTGTCCTGCACAGAGCTCAGACAAGAATTGCTAAAAGCAAATGGTGAAATTAAACATGTTTCCAGCCTGCTAGCTAAGGTAAGAAGATAGTTCTCAACTGGTATTTGTTGACGTTTCTCTTCGAGACTTTAACATTGTGAACCAAAGAGGATCAATTATTCAACTGTATTTGTGAATCCAAGCAGTCTGGTTTGAAAATCTATTAGAATTTAGGCAGGTTAGACCTGGAGATTCCAAAGTTTAAAAAAAAAAACACCCAGATTTCTGTACAGATAGATAAAAGATTAGTGGAAGTATTGTAAGTTACATCTGATGCTATGATGTAGTGATGAAGACCGTCAGGGGTGGCATGTGTCTTGGTGGTAGAATACTTTCATAGCCTCTTTGAGACTTTAGATTTGATCCCTAGCACCACACAAAAAATAGAATAAAATAAAAATTAGAGCCATCCTGTATACATTAATGGGCTTTTTGATACATTTAATACTTTCTGAGCATATTCTAGCACTGGCTTTTTAAAATGTTGTTTTAAATGCCAGTGAGTATTTATCATGCAACTGTTTTATATTCACCAGGCCACTGTTTCTGCCATGTGTGTACTATTGGTTGTTTATGTTCTTTCTGGTCTTAGAATATTAAAAGTAAATTTTTATATATCTCTGATTATTTCTTCAGGAGAAATTCCTAGACGTTGACTTAGTGAGTCACAGAGTATAAACATTTTAAAGACTTTCAACACATTTAGCCAAATTGCCTGCCAGAAATAATATGCCAATTTGTTCCCACCAGTTCATGAGAGTACTTGCATCCTTGGGCCCTTGCCAAAACTTGGTACTAAATTATGTCATTCAAATCTGTTAATCATTTCCTGGATGTTTTTTAGCTTAGGGCCCAAGATTAAATAAGTGATCATGGCTTTCATTTTTAAAATAACTCTTTGATTCGGCTGGAATGTTGTCGTGTGGTACAGGATTATTGGTGGTGACTGTGTGATAGTCCTCTGCCTCACAGAATGCACGCTGGGTCCTTGTTCCTGGCTTTCCAGCTCTGGATCTGTGACTTGGGAAACTGCTGGGGGAGGTGGGGGAGGGGTAAGCATCCTCCCCCTTTATTTGATGGCTGTCAGTGATTCAAAAAAGCAGTTTATGCTCTGAGCTCCTGGAGAAATCCCAAGTGTTGCTTCCTTTGTTTGGGGATCCATCAGCTGCTGTCCAGTTCTGTCCTCAGTTGCTTTCTGTCTCGGTGGTAGGTTGTGTGAGGAGATTGTATCTTTGTTTGTGTTGTGAATTCACGGGTATTTTATTGAAGGAGTGGAAGCATAAGCTAGGTGCTCATTTGAATTGTATGTTGATAAATGAAACTTTGCATTAAGTCACTTTGTAAAATAATAATGTTCTCTTTTGTTTAAAGAGTATTCGGTACTTATTTTACAAAATGTTTACTCTCCCAGATGGACCCTCTTTTAAAAGAACACATTTTTAGATTTATTTTATATGTATGAGTGTTTTGCCTACATGTGTATAGATGCACCACATGTGGGTCTAGTGACCACAGATGCTAGAAGAGATCATGAGATCTCCTAGAACTGGAGTTACAGGTGGTTGTGAGCAGCCATGTGGGTGCTGAGAGCAGTGCCTGTGTCCTGCAGGAACCATAAGTGCTCCAAACACTGAGCGCTCCAGCTCCCCATGACCTTTGAGTCTTTCCTCAAACTCATCTCTCTAGCATTGTTTTAGTAAAGATTTAGTAAAATATGGAAAAGTATAGAAAAGTATAGAGGACAAGCATCAAGCATTGCCTTTAATCCTATCACCTGGAGAAAAAAATCTGCCAACATTTTTCTCAGTTGGTATATACCTAGGTATGTATGCAAACCTATATTGACAGAATTATAATATATTTTATCTTTCTGTATAAAAGAATATAGTATGTGTGACTACAATCCATAAATACAATAAACCAGTTAGATTACTATACAACTTCCACTTCTAACCTTTTTTTTTTTCTCCTCTCTAGAGATAGGCCTTCTCTGTGTAGCCTTGGCTGTCCTGGAACTGGTTCTGTAGAACTGACTGGCCTCTCTCTACCTCCTAAGTGCTGGGATTAAAGGTGTAAAGCACCACCCCCAGCCTAAACTATTTCTACCTTTATTATTTTTTTAAAAAAAAATTTATAATTTGTTTTCCTTCCTGATTTCTTGAGTAAAATTCTTTAACTTTACCTTACCCTGGTTGGATTTAAAGGTATGAATTTGCCTTTTCTAATAGCTTAGCCAAAGTAAAGACAATAAAATCTAGAGTTTTCTTGTATAAATTTAATCTATTTGGAGGACATAGAAAAATGTATATTTTTTTTTTGTGGAGTAGAGCACAACATTACAAATATATACTTAAAATCAAATAGCTTTTCAGTAATGAAACTGTTATTTGCATAGTCCCATATATTTACTGATTTTTCTGCCAACTAGAATTGTTATGTACTGACAATAGAATTCTAGCCAGTGTTTAGTTAAGAGTCTAAGGGAAAAAAACCACATGAAGTATAATGCTACATACACAGGTTTTTTTTTAAATAGATATTAAGACTCCAGGTCTGTGATTTTGCACTGTCTTGTGTACAGAGAGTAGTACTTTTCTATAAGTCATCAACACTGAAAAAGAAAATCCTAGACCTCTTAAACTATTTTCTGTTTGCTTACACTGGGTAATTCAGAAAGAGGAAGAATTATTTGAGCTGCTAGCTCAAGGTGCTGGAAGTCTAAAGTCAAGTAACAGTGTCTTGAGGGTTACTGTGACTTCTGTTCATGGTAGAATAGAAGAAGAAACTAACTACCTGATGTGAGAATGCAGGAGGGAGAGAGTGAGCAGAGGTGCCAGCTTCCCTTTATAAGAGGAACTTGTCATTGTTCATTTAGTCCCTGAGCAAGAGAGAGCCTGTAAGACTGTACTATACTCTCGTGAGGGTAGTCCCCCTCCTAACCACATCTAAAAAGTCTTACTTCCAGTATTCAATACTTTTCTCATAGCTGTATCAAAACATCTAATAAACACTTAAGAAAGGAAGGATTTATTTTGATTCACAGTTTTGAGCGTGTTGAAGCCTAGATAAACTGTTCAGGCCTAGGTAACTGTTACCTGGCTAGCCTGCCATTTTGTGCTGTTACTAATGTCCTAAGGAGACTTTCTCACATGCTGTTACTAGGATGGTCTGTGCTTTGTTGCTCTTGGAAACCAGTCACAACAGAAGTCACTTAGAACTGCTTTGTATAGTTAGCCACAATAAGCTTGGACCCAAACCAGCCACCCAGCAGCACTTCCTGTAACTGTATATGAGCTTTTATGGTATTGCTTTTATGAGCTGCCCCTAGGATGGACCCCAACATAAGAGAAACACCTGCGCCAATTTAAGAAACTATTTGGAGCAAGACTTCCAGTTTGAGTAAGGGTCCAGTAAAATTTAAGTTCCCAAGACTTCCCTGGGAACTGACATCCTACTTCGTAGAAAGAGACATGTACATGGGTAACTGACATTCTAGTTGGCATTTAAGACATGAATGTTAGACAAGTCCTGACCTGGTAGACAAGTTAAAACATAAATGTTAGACAAGGCAAGTCCCTTCCAACAGTTGAATAGCCCAAACTATGGGAGCAGGAACTCACCTGTGAGGAGCAGCGATGCCTCCACATCTCTGCCCTTTGTGCGTGGGAGGGCAGCGCATGCTGTCCACATCCTTCCCAGATACGGCCCTACTTTT
Source organism: Mastomys coucha (assembly GCF_008632895.1). NCBI lineage: Eukaryota > Metazoa > Chordata > Mammalia > Rodentia > Muridae > Mastomys > Mastomys coucha. Next base: position 57,288,644 of record NW_022196911.1, read on the forward strand.
GCAGCTCACTGTTAGTTCTCAAAGGCAAATTCTCATTTCTCACTTTATCTCTGGGTAAAGATAGCCTTTTTTCTTATAAATAGCAGAAGCGTAAATATACTAGTACAACTTCTTTCTGGGCAGAATAACATAGAAGAGAGAGAGAGAGAGAGAGGGAGGGAGGGAGAGAGGGAGAGGAAAAGAAAATTAAAAAAAAGATTTACAACAGTAAGAACACTATGGCTGCCTCTGTTTCTGTAGCATGAAACAGAATGAGTTCTGCAATAACTATGCTAGGTGTTAAAATAAAAACAACATCCATTCCACATTCTTACTCCTGGCAGCGCTCTCAGGCTGTTGTTCTTTTGTTTTACTGTATTCTTTATACTCTTTTAGCATTGTGGCTTTTCCCACATATTAGGTATTTAGTAACTTTTGTCAAATGGTCGGATGAAAATTTATCATATTTTAATAACAACTAATATTTTTGTATTCTTGTGTGTTCTAGATACTCTTGGGAATATCTTTTTTGTTTGTTTGGTTGTTTTTTTGATTTGTTTGGTCATTTGTTTTCTTCCCTTAAGGACCTTGGCTAAGAGTTAAGTACTGCATAAAGTTTCCTGGAGAAGACTATGAATTTTGCTGGGTAGTGGTTATAAATACTTCTTTAATGACTAAAGCTGTCGGGAGTTGGTTAAAATGAGTAGCCCAGCTGCTTGATTGATAAGCCGTCACACCCTCCTCTTGTCAAGGCAGGGCAATGGCAGCTGGCCTGAAGCTCAGCAAAGCTGCAGCTCACGGCTGGGCAGAGGCCAAGGTCAGCTGGTAACCACTACTATCCATGTGGTGAGCGTCAGTGTCTTCTCTCTGTCCCCTCGTGCCCTTCCTGCCACCTCTGGAAATCACTGCTGCTCTCCATCAAGCAAATACTTCTTCAGTTACCTGAAGCCTGTCATTCTGTCAACCCTGAAAGGGGCTTTGCTCCAGCTGTCATGGCTGCCGTGGAAGCTGCTGTTTCTGTACCATGGACCACTATAGTAACCACTGCCACAAACTCTTTGGCCACAAACACTCCAGACTCCCTGCATGGTTCCTTGAATCTTCCCTGTGACATGACAGCTTCAGCTCACCCTTCCTTTACTCCACAGCTGCACTTTGCAGATGTCCCCAATTTGTTCAGGGAGGAACACCTCTACCTAAAACACATCTAACAACTTATATATTGGTCTTAAAACAGGCAGCTCCTGTACCCCTTGCACAGACTGTGGACCAGTGACTGTGTGTCTGTGGTTCTGTCCTTCCCTAACTGTATGAGCTGTCTTCCCCTCTGTCTCATGAGGGTGTAGTCCAGAAGACCCCACTCTTATACACTATCCCTTTGTGCTGCAGCCTAGTCCCCACTGGCCATTTTATTTTCCACTAGTGTATCTTGGATAGACTAGACTGAGCTAGTTGCACAAGAACAGATCATAACAATGGGTGGTAGTCTTGATTATATCTGGCAGATCTTCTGGGAGCAGAGAGCTGAGAACCATGCAAGCATCACAGGTAAAGAAAGTGCTGTAGGCCTGCAGAGGGGCTGCCCCTACCACTGGGAGCCTTCCAGAGAGGTCCCAAGAAAGAGTAGTTCTGGCTGCTGAGGACTGACCAACAGTGGCTTGACGCTGTGCTGCTGACACTCAGGGCATACCGTACACTAAAGAGCAGAATTACTGATGTCAGGTCTGAGCTCAGACATTAAGGGAGCTGCATTTTCCCTGTTTCTGATTTCTGTCCCAGCTGAGCAATAGTACTCCCAGAAACTGTAGATTGTTAAACTTCAGCTTTTACTGTTGACACCACAATAAGTTTTTCTTTTTAAAGAAAATTGTTTTTAATTATATGTAGGTGTATATTGCCTATGCATGTGAGTGCAGGTGCCCATGGAAGCCAGAGGGGTCAGATCTCCTGGAGCTGGAGTGATAACTGTTATGAGCTTCCTTAATGTGGATGCTGGGAACCAAACTCAGGTACTCTAGAAGAGCTGCAAGAGCTCATAACCTTGAGTCATCTCTTCAGCCCTATCTTTTTTTTTCCAATTGTACAGACCAAAGCAGAAAACAATTAATTAGTCTAATTTATCATTTGCTGGAGCCAGTGTTCAAAGATTGGACCATATGTATTACAGGTATTCTTTTTCTTTTTCTTTTTTTTTTTTTCTTTTTTTTTTTTT
>NW_022196911.1:57290940-57313998 GCF_008632895.1 Mastomys coucha
CAGGCTGGCCTTGAACTCAGAAATCTGCCTGCCTCTGCCTCCCAAGTGCTAGGATTAAAGGCATGTGTCACCACCACCCGGCTGGTATTCTTTTTCTTATTAGATATTTTCTTTATTTACATTTTAAATTTTATCTCCTTTCTTTCCTGGTTTTCCCTCCGAAAGCCCCCTATCCCCTTCCCCCTTCCCCTGCTCACTAACCCACCCACTCCCAATTCCTGGCCCTGGCATTCCACTACACTGGGCATTGAACCTTCACAGGACCAAGGGCCTCTCCTCCCATTGATGATCGACAAGGCCATCCTCTACTACATATACAGCTGGAGCCATGAGTCTCACCATGTGTACTCTGTGGTTGGTGGTTTAGTCCCTGGGAGCTCTGGGGGTACTAGTTAGTTGATATTGTTGTTCCTTCTATGGGGCTGCAAACCTCTTAAGCTCTTTGGGTTCTTTCTCTAGCTTCTCCACTGGGGACCCTGTGCTCAGTCCAATAGTTGGCTGCGAGCCTCTACCTCTGTATTTTTCAGGCACGGGTAGAGCCTCTCAGGAGACAGCTATAACAGCCTTTTGTCAGCAAGCACTTGTTGGCATCCACAATAGTGTCTGGGTTTAGTGACTGTATATGAAATGGATCCCCAGGTGGGGCAGTCTCTGGATGGTCCTTCCTCCAGTCTCTGCTCCACTTGCCTCTGTAACTCATTCCATGGGTATTTTGTTTCCCCTTCTAAGAAGGACCAAAGTATCCACACTTTGGTCTTCCTTCTTCTTGAGATTCATGTGGTTTGTGAATTGTATCTTGGGTATTCCAAGCTTCTGGGCTAATATCCACTTATCAGTGAGTACATACCATATGTGTTTTTCTGTGATTGGGTTACCTCACTCAGGATGATATTTTCTAGTTCATTTGCCTACGAATTTCATGAATTCATTGTTTTTAATAGCTGAGTAGTACTCCATTGTGTAAATGTGCCACATTTTCTGTATCCATTCCTCTGTTGAGGGACATCTGGGTTCTTTCCAGCTTCTGGCTATTATAAATAAGGCTGCTATGAACATAGTGGGAACATGTGTCCTTATTACATGTATTCTTGATCATGGACTTGTACTGCCTTTTAAAATCAAAGATGAGGGAGGAACGTGTTTAGAACAGATCTAACAACTGGTGTTAAAACCAACAACCTTTGGTTCAGAGAAAGCAAAGTCCTGTTACTAGGAGAACTTTACTCCCTTATGATAAGGCCAAGAGCTTTGCAGAAAAGAAAGAAGGAGAGAAAGAAAGAAAGGAAGGAAGGAAGAAAGGAATGAAGGAAGGAAGGAAGGGAAAGAGAAAGAAAAGCAAGAAAGGAAAAAAAGAGAGAAAAGAAAGAACCACTGGGAAAGTGGTTTGGGCTAGGCATGATGGTTACATGCCTGTAATCCCAAGTACTTGGTTGGTTGAGGCAAGGGGATTATGTCTTCGATGCCAGCTAAATAGTGACTCTTAACCCAAAAATATGTGGAAGAGGAGCAAGAGGAGAAGAAGAATGAGAAAAGGAAAAGAGAGGAGGGGAAGGAATTTTAGTTTACTGAGCTGTAATTCCAAAGTGAACAGATCAGTGCTGTCTAGTATGTTCATGTGGCTGTGCAGGGTCACTCACTGCAGGCTGATTGATGGCTCTTATCTCCCCATGAGGAAACTTTGAACCTATTAGCAGGTGACTCCCGAAGCCATGTCCCTCCTAACCTCTGCAGCCTGCAGTCTGCTTTCAGGATCTTTAGGTTTGACGCTGCTGGCTTTTCAAGTAATCATTCATCACTGCTTTTTGTCTTTGGCTTTCTTCATGGTTTTGTTTGTTTGTTTCCCCAAGGTGAATCCGTGGGTGGTATGTGTCACTGTGTCACGTCTTCATTCTTTTTTTTTTTCCTAACTAATAGTGCATTGTACAGATATGCTGTCTTTTGCTTATCCATTCAGTTAAACATTAAAGTTATTTTTCATTGTCTTAAATAATGTCTCTTGAAGCCCACTTTTCCGTTTTAATTTTGTGAAATCCATTTAGTTGGTTTGAGGGCTTTTTGTTTGTTTTGTTTTGTTTTTCTTTTTAAAATGTTTATAATTTATTTACTTTGCTTTGGATACGTGTGCCACAGCTTACACGTAGAGGTCAGAGTCTGCATCCCCACACAGGTTCTCTGAACCAAACTCAAGTCAGGGTTGGTGGCAGGTGCCTTTATCCTGTGTTGGCTTGATGATGGCCTGGTCTGTGAAATTTTAAAAACTAATTATTGAAAAAAGAAAAAAAAAGTGTGTGATGGTGGCATATGTCTTTAATCTCAGCATCTTGGAGGCAGAGGCAGGCAAATCTCTGAGTGGGAGGCTAGCCTGGTCTACAGAGTGAGTTCCAGTACAACCAGGGCTACACAGAGAAACCCTGTCTTGAAAATCCGATGATGGTGGTGGTGGTGGTGGTGGTGATGATGATGATGATGATGATGATGATACATTTATAGTTGAGAAAGGTTATCTGGCCTCAGAGGAGAAAGCCAAGGGCTGACTCAGCTGGGATGGGAAGACAGGGAATGGAGAGACATTTCGATGACTAGGAGTTTGGCCCAGTAGCGTTTGCTGAGTACTGATTTGTTATTGGGGATTGCAGAAAGAGCTATTCACTAGGCCTGGATGACTGTGAAGGTGGTTGTGCTGTTTCCTGAGAAAGCGCATAGAATCCAAACGTGAGGAGAGCTGTCTGGGAGCAGGAGCAACGTTCAGACACTCACCAAGGCTTCATCCGCTCTTGTCCCTACAGTCACTGACCTCATGTTGATGGCTGTTCTAGGACGAAGTACCTCCTATGTCAAAGTTTGTTTCTCTTTGGCCCTCCTTCCCTTCAGAAGCAGTAAAAATGTATCTAATAATAATGTTCTGATGTGCACTCTGAGGTTTCCAAAGTTAAACTCTGGTGGAGGAAGCACTATTGGAAAGGGTAGGAGAAGACTAGCGTGAGGGCTCAGCGGTTAGGAGCGCTGGCTGCTCTTCCAGGAGACCTGGGTCCAGTTCCCAGCACCCACATGGTCCTTACAACTGTCTGTAACTTCAGCTTCAGGAGGTCTGATACCTTTTTCTAGCCTCTGTGGGTAGCAGGCATGCTCATGGTACATAGACATCGATATAAAAATGAAATAATTTTTAAAGAAGAGAAAAGGGTAGGTAGAATTTGTAACTTCCTTGTTCTCTGTTTGTTTGTTTTGTTTTTGGTATTCTTAATTACTCAATGGACAGTATAATAATAACCAAATTTAGTAGAATGGTCGACTCCTCTGGCTGGACATGGCAAGGCCCCGGGTTCATCCTTAATGCTGCCAAAGCAAAGCCTCCGAGCTGACATGTAGACACATCTAGAAGCAGCTGCTTTACAAGCCAGACTTCTTCCTCTGGGCGTCCCCTCCTCCATGCGCTCATTTCTGACAGCACTCTTGACACAAGTTCAGTGTTACTAGAATTTATTCAGAATTTATTGCAGTGACCTAGCTCTAATCCTGCCCTGCTCTGTAATTTGTGTGTGATTATTTGAATAGAATATGAAATGATTCATCAAAGGCAGAGTCTGATTTTTCAAGATGCTGTCTTTGCCATCAGAACCTACAAAACCCAGCAGTAAACTAAAATACTTAGACTCCATTTTCATCTCACACCATGCTTTTACTCTTAATGTACTGGATTTTTGCTTCCTTATGTATTGGTGATAATGCTGTATTGGCCGTTAAATTTGTTTCCTTATTTGCATTATTCTGCATTCTCTGTCCTGGGGCTAGTTTGTGCTATGATAAGGCCTTGGATTGTAGTTGATCTCCAGCTTGATGGCCATAGTGCTAGCTCATCATAATAAACTAAAGAAGCCTGTATGGATTCGTCTTACAAAAATCATTATTCCATGTAATCCAGTCACCCAGTTTTAAAACCATCACACCCAGTTATTTACCTCTCTCCTGTGGGAGAGATTCCAGATATGCATATCGCAACACAACCTTCTAACATCTCCACCCAGGACTCCCACTCTCTTTCACTCCACTATTGAGGATCAGTGACCTCTGACAGCCCCTAATTGGAGCCTCTTCCAAGATGGCCCTATCTGGGTGGTGTTTCATATGGCTAATCCATTGAGAAAATAAAGACCAGGGCCTTTACAGCTGGGTGGATAAAAAGGGAATGAATGTTAGGTGTGGCCCTCTCCCAGAGACGTCAGTGGATGCCATCATGAGGTAGTGTCACAACTCTGCTGCTTCATGGCTTTTCCACACTGAGGATCAGGAGTACTCCTAAAAATATTTCCTGTATGCACACGTCCTTCTCCAAGTATTTCCAAGGAAACTGACCTACAACAGTACTTTTTTTCCCCAAGTTCAAAAATGTCCCAAAGCTTGGGGGAAGTGGTAACACTTGCTAAGATTCCAGCCTGGTCTGCCCACAGCTCACTAGGGTCGATACCTGGATTTAGATGGTGAATCAGGGAGGACTCTTGATGTCCTGTCACCAAGAAATCTTGGTGATCTGTTTGAATCTGACTAAATGGTTTTCAAAGATGAAAGATACTTGCTGAGCTTGGAAGTGATTTCTCTTTTTCAAAGAAATCACCAAAAACCATGTTTGGATATCTGATAGTTGAGTTCCCAAATTAGAAAAACTAAACTCAAGGTTTGCATTGGTAGGCAGCAGAAAGGCCAGGATTACAAAAAGGCATTTTACAACTCTGGTGGTCATAAACACAGGGCTTTGTTCTCTGCTGCTTGGTTGCTGAATTTTCTAAAATTGTTTACTTGTGTATGTGTGCGGATATGCCACTTGTGCGAATGTACCTGTGGAGGCCAGAATAAGTTATTAGATCCCTTGGAGCTAAAGTTGCCACCCAGTGTGGGATCTGAGAACCAAAATCAGGTCCTTTGGAAGAACTGTATGTGCTCTGGGACATCTCTCCAGCCCACATTCTTCTTTTTGACTAATTTCCCTATATATGTTTGCTAATTTGTAAAATGAATGTAACTTGGAAATAATAGCATCTTCTTGTTATTTTAGTGAGTGTCCCTATGAGATGAAATGGTAAAACTACTCTTTTAAAAAACAAAGTTTTTTGGCTGGCTGTAGTGGCATAGGCCTTTAATCCCTACCCTTTGGAGGTAGAGGCAGATGGCTCTGCCTGATCTAAATAGTGAGCTCCAGGACAGCCAGGACTATGTAGATATGGAGCAAGACTCTGTCTCAATAAAACAACAAATAAATAACAACAGTAACAAAACCAACAAAGTCTGGATTATTTCCTTAAGCTTGGAGCATGTGTTTCCTATCAAGAAAGAAGTGACTGCGTTGAGACAGTATTGATCTGTAGGCTCAGCAGCTCTCATGCTCTGCACTTCTGTCCCTTCCCCACGCATACCACTCCTTAGTGCTCACAATCATGCTGTATAGGAAATACAACCAGAGCCCCTGAGGGTCAGCAGTCTCGGCTGCACTCAGACCTCATTCAGGATGCTTAGCCGCTTTCCTCCTCAGTGCCCACAGCATCTCCTGCTAGTCATGGGCATGTTTCTGGGCTCCGGGTGGCATGCTTCTGCCTGAGGAGTCCAGCCATGAGCCCATAAGACTTTAAAGTTTACCTTCCAATGCTGCCTTTTAGACATTAGCTTTCTAACATCTAAAATGTAGGGCTTCAGAGCTGGAGAGATGGCTAAGTGGTTAAGAACTCTTCCAGAATATCCTCCACCTCTACACAACCAATTCCAGCACCTACACAGTGTACCACAATCAAAAAAAAAAAAAAAAAAGTCATTTTTCTATGTATTATAAAGTAACCATTGATAAGATAGAAGACTTCTAGGCTTTTCCACCGACCAACTCTCATGGTTGAATAGACCTATATTTACTGTTAATTCACATTATTATGTCTTACTTATGCATAAGACATAAGGTTATTCTGGAAGAAGGGAATGGCTTTTATTGAGTGCTTACTATATAAGGCAAAGTTAAACTGTACCTGTCACTGATAAACTGTAAATGCATTATTTCATTAAACCTCCTCCATTGTTCAAACAAGGAAACTGAGGCAAAGGAATGAAAAAATACAAGGTTCAACTGTGTATGGTGTAGCCTGCTGTGATCCAGGACTGGGAGCTGAAACAGAACAGTGTTGAGTACTTAACCCACCTAAGTTACATAAAGACACTGTCCAAATGGCAATCATAAAATTAAAGCACACACACACACACACACACCTTGATTTGGCAGAATTGGAATTTAAATCTTGGCATTAAGCTTCAGATTCGGTGCCCTGCGCCATTTTGGTATACTTCCGCAGCTTTCAGTTTTGACAGCAGCCTGCCGTGATATATACGCACAGTGCAGGGCCACATGCTTTTGTAAACGAAGTGTGACTTTTAAATATCAGTGCAGACCCTTAGCTCAGGCTACATGATCTGTGTTGGTCCTGAGGCTGTTCCTCATTTTCCCATCCATCCATTTACCTGTCCGTCTGTCCTACTTTCCCGAGTGCAAAACACCACAGGATCATCTTGTACTGTTTTATTCATCCATTCATCAAATACACATGCCTAGCACTGTGCATGTGCAGAGGGTTCTGTGTACTGTTGTGAAAAAAGTCGACCAGATCCCTATTCCTATAGAGTTCCCAGCCAGAACTGCAACTGGGAAAAAAATTATTGATGCAAATACCCTACACTTAAAAAAAAAAATAGAAAGAAATCTATTGCATATCAAGTTTATATTGCCTGGAAAGTATTTATTAATGTCAGTTAAATTGCTATAGAAAAGGGGCAGTGTTTATTGTAGCATTTTCTTAATAATAATAAAATGGGGTTTCAAGCAGTGGATTTCCAGTATGTGGTAATTAAAATAATGTAGTGCCAACTAATAGATTGGTCAGTGGATGATTTGAGTACTAGACAATGCTTATACTATTTTAACATAATTTTAAATGTTCATATTTGCAGATTGAGACATATTACAACAGGTTATTTGTATGTGTGGTAGATGTATTTTCACGTATATATGTGGGCATGTGTAAGTATGAGGACCAGAATTTGAATCCCTGGCACTCAGGTAAATGTGGGGTTGGCATGATAACTTGCCTATAATCTCAAGAGGTAGAGAGACTGGGGCTTCCCATAGCAAACCAACTCGATAGACTAGCTTATTAGCTAGCTCTGAGTTCAAGTGAGGGATCTTACCTCCGTATCTATCATGGAGAGAGATCAAGGAAAACATTGACCACCGTACATTTATGCAAACATATGCACCCACACATGTACCCACATACATGTGAAAATACATACACCACATATACAAATAATCTCTTGTAATATGTATCAGTCTGTATGTACTCACATTTAAAATTATGTTAAAATAGTACAATAAGTGTTGTCAATATAAGACAAAGGCATATTACATACTGCAGTGTAATACTTCCAAATCAACACACACATACAACCAAAGTTTAAAAGTTTTATAATACCTCTACAAGCCTATGTATTATCAAGGACTTATACCCATGTGTAATAAGCGTGAGAAACCCTTCACAGAATGACCACACACCAACTTTAGAACAATGTCTGTCACTTGCTGAAATGGAAAGAAAAGTTGAGGCATTAACACATTTTATTGAATTAAAAGATTCAGCAAATATGGCAAAATTTAATTGTTAAACTCAAGTGCATCATTATCTTGTTTCTTTCTATGTGTGTAATTAAAGTTGAGCAAGTGAAATTAATGGAAGGATTTTCTGTTTCCAGAACATTCAGATTTTTATGTAGCATGTCTTCTGTTACATTTATTTCTGTTTTATTTTTCCAAAGAAGGTTGAGATTATCCTGTAGCTCAGGCTTCAGGAATATTGAATCTCACCAGCAGAGGGCGCTGCTGTGCAGAGAATGTGAGCTTAGCGTGGCCAGGTTTTCATGAGTCTCTGTTCTGCCTTGGGAAGGGAAAGAGTTGCCTATACTAGGAGTCCCTTTCTTTCTGCTTATAAAAAGGGGCATGGACTCCTTGGACACGTTGTGCATCTCTTAACATTTATAGCCTTGGCTGTTCCCAAACTGAACAACTACAAAAAGTAGCATATGCCAGGGCGTCCAACAAGTCTTCTACCGACCTGTGAGAGTGGTTTTTTTTTGTTTTGTTTTTGTTTTTGTTAAACTGACACAATATTCCTTTTTCTCTAGATGGAGAAAGATTATTCTTACCTGAAAGAGGTCTGTGATCATCAAGCAGAACAGCTGAGCAGAACCAGCCTAAAATTACAAGAGAAAGCTTCAGAAAGTGACGCAGAAATCAAAGACATGAAAGAAACCATATTTGAATTAGAAGACCAGGTGGAACAGCATCGTGCCGTCAAGTTACACAATAATCAACTCATCAGTGAGCTGGAAAGTAAGTGAAGTCAAGCCTGAAAAGGGTGCGACAAAGGAGTTTCTGAGGATGTTTGGTAGCCAGGGTGTCAGAGGAGCCTGTCTTGTGAGCCCTGTGTCACCTTCCTAAGAGAACAGCATTTAAGAAACACACAGTAATCTCCGAGATGACTGCAACTCTTGCAAGAGGCATTTAGGAAGTGTTAGGTGTACCTACCTACCTGTGCAGCACCCTGCAGGCTCCACCTCTAGACAACCAAGCCGACTTTGAATTCTGCTGTGACTGTGGGAGGCATTTTCCCCTATGGATGACCATCAGGGTTTTAGAGTAAATTATTTACTGCCTTTGTATCAACAGTGTGTTGTCTTGCACTGTCCGATGGATGAGAGATAGGTGATCTACTCAGAGTGAAACAAACCATTGTACCTGTGTTCAAGTCCAGAATTTTAGGACCTCTCCCCCCTCTGGTTGGCCCAGCTCTCTCCAGCCCAAAGATTTTTATTATTATACATAAGTACACTGTAGCTGTCTTCAATGTTCTCATTGATGGGAGGTTGTGGGATTTCTCACAGTTGTTAGCCACTTGGCTTCCAAAGACATCAGAATATGGCTTTAGGAGCTCACTGCTTTGAGTGGGCAAAGACATTTTTTTAAGAGATTAAACTTCCTTTGTTTTGTCTAAATCAACCTGATCAAATATCATACCTAATGAGCTTTGCTTTTGTAACAAAAGTCTTTTAAAAAAGCCAAAGATTTGTATGGCACTAGTTACTACTAAGACTAGCTTAGTTGCCTGAGAAGTTTTCTACCATGTACAGTCAGCCTTGGTACTCACAGATTCTGTATTCCTGAATTCACCAATTCACCAGCTCACTAGAATATACTTGTATCCCTAGATTGGTGCTTACAACACCTTTCTGATTTGGGGAAGTATGGAAAGAGGTGAAAAGTCAGAGAAAACGTCAGAAAAACTTCTGTTCTCAGGAGAAATTAAGCTAAGACACCTCTACTTTCTGGTCTGAATTGTGATGCTATGTACAAGTAGCTCTTTTTTTCTTTAAAAATACTTGTTTTTTACATTTTATTTATTTTGGGTGTGGAGGTTAGAGAACAACTTGTGGGAGTTGGTTCTTTCCTTCTACCACATGGTTCCCTGAGATCAAACGCAGTCGTCAGGTTTGGTAGTATGTGTTTTTACCCACTGAGCTATCTCACCAACCCACGAGTGTTTTTAACATATGATCCTATTTAAAAACAAAAGAAAACACTATTGTACTTTTTTTCATGATTTTTTTTTGAAATGTTCCCAGATGTAATGCTAAAGTGCTGTCTACTGTCCCTAAGTGCAGAAGGCTGTGATGTATCTACAGAAATAGGTGTGTTAGATAATATTGGTCAGGCCTGAGCTTTTATGATGGTGACTATGAGCTCAGTGTCAGACAGCAGTCCAGTATATCCACACAGAGGAGACCGTCGTTCTCCGATGCTAACATTAGGCTTCTTTGAAAAGTGCTGGGGAGATATCTGTTATGCACAGTGATACATCTTCACTGATGTTGAAGCAATGGAAAGGATGGGAAAGCAAGGAACTTTGAAGGTTCATGGAATGAAGATCAGTAGTTGACAGTGTCATGGATAGTAGTGTCACAATGCCAGACAAAAAGAATTCATTGTAACATAGCCCAGGGCTAGAAGAGCAGTAAATCCTGTCATACACCAATTAGGCATAAGGGAAAGGATGCTTACAGGCAAGAAAGGTTGCATAGGTCAGAAAGCTACAGAAAAGTGTTTAAAATACCAATTCGGGATTGCAGAAAGTAGAGGGAAAAAAAGCATCCCGATGCTCATGGAACTGGCCTGTCTTACAAGGACTCTGGTGTGCAGATACCATGGTAGACGGTGAAAACTGTGACCTATAGAATCCAGCACTGCGTTTCTATGGGAAGCGACAGCTCGGTATTCCCTTGTTGACTGAGCACAGTGGTTTCTGTGAGGGGAGCTGATTGTGTGCTGTGTGCCTGGATTAATTGACTAATACCAGAGGGGCAGTGCTCATTGCCTTTGTCATGGACTGTAGAGCAGTGACACTCAGTGTCACCCAGGTTTAATAGCAATTCTTGAGAATGCAATTAAATATCTGGCCATGGCCTGTTCCCAAACATAACACCCTCTTTGTAAAGAACAAGGTCAAAGGGGACAAGCCCTGTTTTGTTTTGCTTTGTGATTTAGCACAGTGGAGAATGAGGTTGTATTGTCCCTAAATCCTTAAAAGTCAGCCCAGACACACCAAGAAAACAAGTATATAATTAATGTCCAGAGCAAATTTCAGGCCTGAATCTAGTGATTATATCATAATATATCTGAGACTGAAAATAACACAGACTGTCTTCTGAGAAGCTTTTAAACTCCTGTCAGGGATATTAAGGTATTATTAAAGTATATTTGTGTCAGGAAGACAGCGACACTCAAAACCTGCCTTAGATTAATCCCTTCCTGCCATGAGATTCTTGAAAGACAAACAAAACAAGAAGAAATAAAGGAGGGGGCTTCTTACTCTGTGACATTGACCCTAAACACAAACCCTCAGGCCCCACAAGCTGATTCAGAACAACCTCTGGGGCAGGATGTAACTGAGTGCATTCTAACCTTCTCTGGAGATTTGATTCATATCCTCCCCTCTCTCCCCCTTCCCTTCCCTCCTCTCCTCTCCTCTTCTCTCCTCTCCTCTCCTCTTCTCTCCTCTCCTCTCCTCTTCTCTCCTCTTCTCTCTTCTCCTTTCCTCTCTTCTCTCCTCCCCCCATCCTTTCTTTTTTCTTTCTTTCTTTTTTTTTTTTTTTGACAAAGTCACTTTGTGACTCAGGTACTAGGATGCACCACTATGCCTGGTTTGATTCATATCCTTAATAGACAACTACTAGGAATTTTTGCTTGGTGATTGACATATTAATACTTAAATTTAAATGGCTCTGGCTGCATTGTAGAGAGAACTGGAGGCAGGGAGAACAAGGGACAGACTTTGTATTAGGAAGAGGTGGGTGTGCCACTGTGGAGCTGTTCTGATGTCTGTGGGCCTAGATCCTGGCTGTTGTCAGAAATTCTGGGCCCATGGGTCTAGAGCTTATGCTTGCATGTCTGCCATACATAGTTTTCAGAGTTAATTGTGGCTAAGAATGGTGACTCTAGAGACTACTTTCAAAGTCACAGGAGTATAATCAGAAGAATCTTCTTTCACACCAAAGCCATCCGAATCTCAGTAAGAAAGACTCTTCAGGAAGGTTGTGACTGGCAGGGAGGTCCAAGGCAAGCCTCTTCCCATAGTGCTGCAGGAGAGCATGTACAACTTCCCTTCTGGGGTTCTAACCTAAGAACGAACCACTGGCATGCCATCCAGTTTCCTGCCTTGGAGGACTGCTTCTAGTTCTGTCTTTAGAGCCCTTACAACATAACTTACTGTAGTGGGATGGGTTTTAAGCCTGCTGCCTCCAGAGCTGCCCCCTTTGCTTTGTAGCTTACCTTGAGCCAGAGCCTTGCAACTTTGTAACTCTGTCTTACTCATTTCCTTTTAGGCAGTGTGATCAAGCTGGAGGAGCAGAAGTCAGACCTAGAGAGGCAATTAAAGACCCTAACAAAGCAGATAAAGGTAAGCCGCAGACCAGGAGTCTCCTCTACCATCTTGCTGGACAGTATTTCTGTCTTAGGTTGGAAACATTGGGGAGATACTTTGTTACACTCTCCAGCCAGCTTTTCCTAGAACATCTATCTCCAAGCCATAACCTGAGCCATACTTTTTTTTTCCTGGCAGGAAATGAAACTAAAGCAATCATTCAGTTTTTAGTTACAAAGAATTCTGTGCCATCAAGGAGTTACCTCTTGTGCCTCTTTCAAGTAGTGAGGCACCATTAAAGCCAAGTCTTTCTGCTTGACTGATTTTCAGGAACTAAACTTCAGGAACCCCTGCATAGAGACCCCACCCCACTTCCCTAGTGTCTGAGCTAACATGGATTCTGTCATTTTTAGGAGGAAACAGAGGAATGGAGGCGATTCCAGGCAGACCTGCAGACTGCAGTGGTAGTGGCCAACGACATCAAGTGCGAGGCTCAGCAGGAACTACGCACTGTGAAGAGGAGGTTGCTGGAGGAGGAAGAGAAAAATGCCAGGCTGCAGAAGGAACTGGGGGACATGCAGGGGCACAGCAGGTGGGTCACAGGAAGAGCCACACTTCCGTGGATCAGATGGGCACATAGTCAGTGCTTTGCTTCTCTCTTGATCAGTGTGCGTATAGGATTTTAGGAAAAACTCTTCACTTATATGTGAAGGAAAGAAATCTAGCCAACTGTTCTCATAGGTTTAAAGAAGGGGCACTTGTTAGATTTTAGTATTTGTCTGCATAGGGAGAACACACTCTTAAATGATAACTTACCTAGGTCACGTGCATCAGGAAAAGCTAAAATGACTTTATGGAGGAAAACTCCTATCAGATAAAGGAGCCATTCCTACCAGTCCAGGGATGTAATTCTTGATTGCCAATCGCACGGGCTTTTTCAGAAAGATAGAGGCGTTCCAGAGGGAGAAGACGCTCAGGGATAGAAGCAAGTGGGAGACCAGCAAGGTCTAAATAGGGAGCCCAAGCTACCTTATGTTCCTGCCTCAAACAAAACAAAGAAACAACAGAAGTCATGTTTCCACTGGATCCAGGGGTGCCTGGTACCTGTAATTCCAGCTCTTGGAAGGCAGGCAGGAAAATTAGGTGTTCAAGTTATCCTCAGATACATAGTTAATTCACCAGGCTTCATCCCCAGCCCCCATATCAGGTGCCTCACAATACATTTGCCCAGTCATGTTTAAGAGGAAGGTGTTCCTAAAGCAAACTTGAAGTTTTGATTGGTATATAAAATTCAAGTAGGGAGATGGCTTGAATTAGCAGTTAAGAGTCTTGGCTGCTCTTCAGAGGACCCAGGTTTGATTGCTAGCCAACTACGTGGTAGATCACAACCATCTGTAACTCCAGTCCCAGGGGAGATCTGATACCCTCTTTTGGCCTCAGAGGGTACCAGGCATGCACATGCACTGGCATGCATGCAGACTAAATACTCATACCCATAAAAATCAATAAAATCTAAAATTGAAGTGAGATTTACGGATTTACAGATTATCCACAGCATTTTTGGCATTCGGTAATGTGGTATCTTCCCCTAATGTGAACTTTGAGAATTTTGGGTGTTCAGAAATTATTTTGAAAATCTAAATGTTTTCAAATATAAAATACTGTCTTTTAAAGTCAAATTTAATTTGGTTCTAAATATTAGTCTATGGAAGTTGCCTTAATCTTTGTGCTTTCCAGGATTAGAAGGGCTGCCTGTTGACTTGTTTCTGAGCTTTAGGGTCTGATCAATTATCATGAGTTTTATAACATTGGGAAAGTTAGATTCATCTCACAATTCTGTTCTTAGAAGTCTTTTAGATTCTCTACAAAATCTATTACACTTATGCTTGTTCCTTGGTTTGGCTGGAGAAGGATTCATGTAGTCAGCTCCACAGTTCTCTCTTGGAAAGTCGTGACCCTTATTTCATAGCCCAGCTTTATTTTCTGGACACCAAAGGACACGATGGTTCTGGGGTTTTTGACTTGTTATGTTTTAGTCAGAAGGAGAGCAGGAAATGAAGATGTCTGATGTGATCCCAGGGCTCTCTATTTGCCTTTGTGCCTGCTTTCATCGTCTGTCTGTCTGTCTTGCTTCCACATTGTATGTGTTTGGAAGAGGAACCAAGCCGTAACTTGCATTGCTTGCTATTTGCATTATTTTAAAAATTATTGTTTTATAAAAGACAGGCTCTACATTTCTGTGGTGGCTATGCAGATTATTGTACAAGATGTTGCATTTCCTGCGTAGGTTCTCAGATCCCTTCTGAAACACTGAGGTAATGGGAAACCTTCACCTGTGTCCTGAAAGTGTAGGGCTCTGTGTACTACATTCTGTCTCCTTCAGCTTTCTTTTAAAAACATGTACCAATTTTTATTTTCCTGAACATTTTAAACCAGCCACTCAAATCTAGCAACTTATCATAGAACCTTTCAAGACTTTAGAACTGACAACAGAGAGGACATGCTACTGAAAACCATTCCGCTTCACAGTGTTTGTCTGCTATTTGGCAAGACATGGGACAACTGCTGCTGATAGGTTCTCATTGGACTTTATGCTTCTCACGAGTGGCCTCCTTCAAGAATTGACTTTTTGAAAATTACTGGCTGGTAACTCAGCTCCTCCCAGAACCTACCATAGGAGCGAAAATGGAAACCAGCTCAAAGCCTTAAAGCTCCTGCGATAACTTAGTGATTCCATTTCGGTGGAACAAGTTCTTGCCTGACATTCCAAGTTGACTTTGACAGTCATCTCATAAGAACCCTAGGGTTTATTAATGAAGGAGATACAACCAGAAAACTTGCGGAGATTCTCTGATGAGGTCCTGCAAGCACAGCTGAGAGAAGACAAGAACATCGAAAAAGCAGCATGATATAACATGGAGCTTGCAGTTCATACTCTCATTCTGCGTAAGTGGGCATTTAAAGGAATCACATAGAATCAGGCCGATAGGTGAACGAACGAGGAGTCTGGGCAGGAGTACAGAACAAAGTAGGGTACAGTTTAACCCACTAGTCATCTTTAGTCCCAGGACATTTTCAAATGTGTGGTTTTTTTCTTCTTTTTTAATTTCTGTGCTTTGGATGGCTTGAAGGTTTGAGAGTGTTTTGTTTTGAACTCAAGTAATTCTCCTACCTCATCTTCCCAAGGTTTTAGAACTATAGGCACATGCCATCACTCCCTATTATGTTTTTATTTTAGAGTCAGAATAATTGATCTTATTCAGGGAATTGCCAGGTATGCTAGGGGATAGCTGAAATCCTGTCACTTGGGAGGTAGAGACAGGGGGTGGGTTCAAGACCATCCTTGGCTTCAGAGTGAATTTGAGGCCCTGAAGTTTACAAGACCCTTTCTTAAAAACAAAACAAACAACAAACAAAAGACAAAAACCTGGGTGGTGGTGGCTCATGCTTTTAATCCCAGCACTCAGGAGGCAGAGGCACATGGATCTCTGTGAGTTCAAAGTCAGCCTGGTCTACAGAGCACATTCTAAGGACAGCCAGGACTACACAGAGAAAAACCCTGCTTTGGGGGAAACATAAAAAGTGGGGCCTAGAAAAATGGCTTGGTAGGTAAGTATGCTTGCTTTGAAAGGGTGAAGACCTGAATTTGAATTCCCAGAAACCACTTAAAAAAGCTGATCATAGGCACAAATACCTGTAACCCTAGTGTTGGGAGGCACTATCTGTAGTCAGGCAGATGTCAGAAGTTCAGCGGATGGCCACTGAAACAGCAATCTTCAGGTTCATTTAAAGATCCTGTCTTATAGAGTAAGGCACAGAACTGTAGAGAAAAACACTTGACATCTTTGATCTCTGTACATCCAAGCACAGGTGAGCACACCTACACACAGGTGTATATACATACACCACATACAGCTCCTCCTCAAATGTGTGTGTGAATACACATACACACATACACATATACATACATGTATAAATGTAAACATTATATACAATACCTAAACATACATATATATGCATAAATGCCCCCATATATCTTAATACTGATGGATTGATGTTAATTTATTCTTTTTTATGATGTCAAAGGGTTTAATGCATAAGTTAAAGCAGTTGTGACTATCCATGCATGCATTATTCTAACAGCAACAGTCAATCATAAATACAAAAGTTACATGAAGTATAAAGAGGAATATGCAAAAGTCATGAAGAGTAAACTCTCCATCTCTCTAAACTCAGTCTTGCTGGCACTGCCCCCTTCCCCATGTAGCTCTAACTCACTGTTGAGATTAGGAACTATGACTAGGTACTTTCAGGTTCTCCCATTCTGAGGCTGGCTGCTCAGCTGACAGTTCTCTGCTGAGTCAGAAACCCGAGAACTAGCCCTGCCTTCTCTCCCAAGCAGTCCTTAGAACTTTAAGGATTACCATCTCCAAATGTTAGCTCTGACTTCCAGGCCTGATATTTTTCTCCCAGAATTTAAACAAGCTGATGTGTTTTTATTAATAAACATGAAAATGTTCTGTTTTACTGGACATAAAAAATTAATGAATAAAAGTATAAGATATAGCTTTCTGAGTTAGGGCTCTTTCTCTGGATAATTAATAGTTAGACATTAAAATAAAAACTCATTTAAATTAGAACATCACATCTGGGATAGGATGTACCTCAGTGGTTCATTGCTTGTTTAGCATGTACCAAGTTCGGGGTTTAATCCCAAATAAATAGATAAATAAGTAAATAAACAAATCTCTTTTGTAGAGTTCAGCAGATATAGGGAAATAGGAACATAGGCTTTTTGGCATCTATATTCTGTGGGGCCACATACAGCACTTCTAAAAAAAGGTATTGATAATGAGCAGTACACATACAGGAGTTATGAATAATAGCAGGAATTATTTTTAGAGTGACATGCTTCATTCTTTCAGCATTTATCATAATAGTATCAGTAGGCACCCATGGAAGACTTCTTTACAAGAAATAACCTATTAGAAACACTAAATATTTGCTGCCAATTAACAGCATTCACTTCCACAATAAAATCTTTCTGCTTCATATGTGTTGATCCTTACATCTCCCCCTGGATCACACATGGTCTTCAGTGCGTATGCTGACTCCATTAAGTGAAGCATGGTAGCCTGTCCCATATAGACCCTGCTGGAGCTGGCTTTTAACTAAGTGTGAACATCTGCGCTGTGTGCTAATGTCCGTTGTGTATGCCTGTGCCACCCTGTCCATTAAGCTCTAACATTTGAGAGCAACACAGCATGCGTTCTTTCTATAGCTGCTGCTAGAGAAGATGTGCGTATGATGGAGGAGTAATGTTCTTGGATAACAAAGATGACACTTGAAACTCAGCTGTGATACTGAATCTCTGGTCTTGGTGGAAAGACCAGTTCCCATAGAAATTCCTAAGCAGTTTCTTAGTTACTTTAGCATTACTGGGCCCACAGGCATTTCATTTGGCCCTTAAAGTAGAAATTGGGCATCTCCTCTGGTCTTCTCATCAAGCATAATTCAGTCACTTGCATATGTTTTCATAGTTAAATACAGTTATGATGTTAGATATATATCTATGATGTTTCAGTCTGTATGTGTGATTGTGAGGATCAAGCCCAGGACCTTGTACATGCTACACAAGTGCTCTGTCACTGAGCTAACACCCTTGCCTAGTCTTATAATCTAAAGGGCTACAAATGCCTTTCTCCCTGTTTGAGAAAATATAGATATGTTCTTCCTTGAGTCTTTAGACTTCTTAGGCTAGAATAGTAAAAAGAAATCTTTTTGTTTTGTTCTTGGCATTGATGGCAGAGGGAAGCATGAAACTCTGCAAATGTCAGGGGATGATGTGCATCCCTACTTCTCCAGGACAGTTCTTGGAGAAGTTCTGGTGGAAGGAGAAGAATTATAGCATTTTAGACTTTTTGCCATTTGCTCAGTCCAAAAAGCACTGGCTTCCAAAAATTGTTTTGTAGCAATCGAAATGAAAATTTGGCCATATTATGGGTATTAGCTCCTCTCTGTGAGACAGATAAGCTGGTAGTGCTTATGTTTGTAAACAAAGTTCCCATTGGCTTATATAACTCCTTTACCAGCCTTCCCTCCCATTTCTATCTTCACAGCTCCATGGTCTCTGTCAGCTAGCAGAGCATTTGGTGGAAGGAAGAAAGCCCAGCCCTTGCCATGATTGGAAACTACTGCCATTTCTATATGAAAGGGGGAGTCTGTAGAGGAGATTACCAGTGTGTAAAGAGCTCACTTGTCTCCTATGCCACTCACTATTCCACACACAGTCATTACAACCAAAGTTTCTCTAGTTTCCTCCTTCAACTCACTGCATGATCACACAGTCAAAAATATTTCCCTCTTTTTTCTCATAAAATTCATTTCTCTCTCTCTCTCTCTCTCTCTCTCTCTCTCTCTCTCTCTCTCTCTCTCTTTCTGGAGAATAAAATGAAATTCTGGAAAACAAAATACAAGTCTTGTGAAAAAAAATTTCATATATAACTAGAATACATCAAGAGAATAGTGGCATAGCAAGCCCGGGGTATTGGTGAAGCAACCCATGTGGGCTCTGCTTTCTGGTGTTTACTTTTATGCTGCCCACTTGAATATAGGATTCAACAATCTTGGAATTCAAGCTACTTACAGCAAAATAAGAAGCCATCTGCATGGTGCCTTAGACCAGAGAAGTTAAAGATCGGCTCCTAACATTGAGGCTTCTTTGAGCCTTTCTAAAGCTGCGGTCTCATTTCATTACCTCACTTGAACCCACCCCTAAGCTTTGGTTGGTTTCTAGAGTCTCTGATGGGCTAACTATAAACACATTTGGTTGATGATAAAGGATGTAGTTAGGTGACAACGTCAGTAGAAACCTAACAAACTAATGAAGAACAACTCACAACAAAAGCCTCACAAATGAAACTCACCCTGGAAACTTAAAAGACTCTCAGTGCAGAAGCATACAGCTCACCGTGGTCTGGAATGCAGGAAGTGATTTGACTTTTGGAAATGTGTGTGTGTGTGTGTGTGTGTGTGAAGACCTGTATCTGACTCAGCAAATCCATCAGGCAAGCGCCTACCACACGTCTCCTGTGAGAGGCAGCGCCAGAGAAGATCTACCTACTGTACTTCCCATGAGAGGACAACTCCAATGAAAACCTACTGCACGCCTCGTGTGAGGGGCAGGCAGCTCAGTGAAAATCTACCGGGCTCCTCTTGTGAGGGGCAGCAGCTCCTGTGTATCCATGTTGGGTTTCTAGCTACATCGTTCTAGAAGATATGAGTTAGTCTCTAATAAAAGGAAAATTAAGATTGGGAATTATTCTTAAACTCAGGAAGACATTTTGAGGTATTGACGTTGAGAACACAGATTTCATTAGAAAAATTTAGCTTGGAATGAGAAAGAAAAGACATTGATAACTTCTGTAAAAATCATGTAGAAACTAGCTGGGCTTGTCCAAATAGGACTAGAATTTGTGTTCTAAAAGATCTTTTCTTCAGATTGAGAATTCTAAGATGACTTAAAATTTTTGTGCCAAATTTTTTCATATATAAATAAAGAGAAAGATGCAAGCTCAATTTCGAGTGCACAGCGGTATTTGCAGTTATGTATTGATCTGTCTCTCCTCTGGGCACTATTGAATGTTTTCATATGTGTTTATGACATGCTAAATAAATGTTATTTAGAAGAGTCTGTGGTTTGCATTTTAATCACTGCTAGCCTTTTTGGAGGGCTCTTATGAATTTTGTTTGAAAATTTTGCTTGAATATAATTTCAGAACTTTTGTTTTACCATGCTGAGAATGGAGCTTCGAGACTACGTGTATAGCATGCACTTCACTACTTCAAGCCCTTAATACCTTCATGTAATAGACTCTGATTGTATTTTCCTTTGTTTCTGGGGGTTTTATTTGTGTTTAAGATTTTTTTCTACTCCAGTATTTGTAAATACTCTATTAAGTTTTCTTTACTTCACACACATGTAGATGTTCACACCCAGTCATTTGATCCCCCTGTGTTTACTGAATCTGATGTAACATACAGCCCTTTTTCTTCCATATGCATAGCCAGCCAAGCCAGAATAATTTATTACTAGAATAATTTTTTCCAACTGAATGGGAGTGTCACTTTCCATTGTTTATTTCATCTGTGCTTCCTGTGCTCAGGGAGGCCTTTCTAAATATGCCCTCCTTTCAAATTGTTGAGTTAGTTCTGCTTCAGAATATATTAATGGGATTATTGTACCGTGTGTGTGTATATATTTAAGTTCAGTCTTTCATTTAAAATTATCAGCTTGCTAGCCATGGTGCTATATGCTTGTCAATTCAACCCTTGAGAGCTAGAGGCACGAAGATCTAGAATTCGTACTTATCCTTGCTTACCCAGTAAGTTTGAGGCCAGCCAGGACTACTTTCTCCCTCCGCCCCCCAAAAAAGTCAGTAAGTAAAATTGTCCTATTCATCTTTTTTTTCTGTTTTATGAAATTTTAAGGTAGATATTATCAAGTGTCTCTTTCCTTCCATAAACTTATGAAGGACTATTCTCTCCTAAATGTGATTCTTATTTTATGAAGTATTTTGATAGATGAGGACCTTTACGTTTTTTCATTTTTTGTGTTTTTATATGAAAGGATGTTTCTGTTCATCCTAAACTCTTGTTTAAATAGCTACGAGTATGCCAGGGCCTGACCTTGGCCCCGAGTATCTGTAGATTATGCCTGGATATACCACTTTGCATACTGATTCTTTAAATCATCGACTGTATCATAAACTAGAAGGAAAGCTCTCAAAGTATATTGAAGTTCAAATAGCATGCAGTGGGAGAAGGTACCTAGGAAGACAAATCCTTGCTGAGTGTTGGTGGTGCACACCTTTATTCCTAGTACTCAGGAAGCAGAGGCAGGTGGATCACTATGATTTGGAAGCCAGTCTGGTTTACATAGTGCGGACATAGTTCCAGGGCAGCTAGGGCTACACAGTGAGACTCTGCCTTGGGGGAAAATTTCCTTGGCATGTAGTTTCTTCTCTGGAGAAACCTGGATATGGAAGCCACATTTGTGGGTCTGCTTTTGCTTAGTCATTGTCCCTGTTAGGTGTAGGCTGTGACATTTCCTGACCTGGACCCAGGATCATCCTTCTATGGGCTCTTTAGATAGTGCTCATATCCCTGATATTCTGTAATGATGCTCTCTTTATAAGGGAACTGGGGGAAAGCCCTTAGTATTCCTCCTCCATATATAGATACACATTGTGTGTAGCTGAGAGTCTTAAACTTTTGTCTGCTTTTTGAGACTTGGTCTCACTATGTAGCCCTGACTGGTCTAGAACTCACTATGTAGACCAGGCTGTCCTCAAACTCATAGAGATCTGTCTGCCTGACTCTGACTCCTGAGTACTAGGATTAAAGTTTAAGCTATGGAAATAGTACCCTTCTTTAGTTTCTATTGCTGATGGAAAATGCTTAACTTAATTTGGTTCTTCTTGATGGGATTTAGAAAGTAAGATGTGTTTAAGTTAACATTTTACCTGACTTTGTTTTCTCTTGTTCAGTATGCTAATACCAAAATTAGAAAGTGACTTTCAGCAGATAATATTTGATGCTTGAGATAAAATATTTCATTTTTTCTTTTTTTATTGGATATTTTATTTATTTACATCTCAAGTGTTCTCCCCTTTCCCATTTTCCCCTCTGTAAACCCTCTACCTCATTCCCCCCTCCCTGCTTCTATGAGGGTGCTCCCCCACCCACCCACCCACGCACTCCCACCTCACTGCCCTAGCATTCCCTTATACTGGGGCATCGAACCTTCACAGGACCAAGGGCCTCCCCTGCTATCAATGCTAGATAAGGCCATCCTCTGCTACATATGCAGCTGGAGCCATGGGTCCTGCCACGTGTATTCTTGGGCTGGTAGTTTAGTCCCTGGGAGCTCTGGGGGGTGGGGGGTTAGGATCTGGTTGGTTGATATTGTTCTCCCTATGGGGTAGCAAACACCTTCAGCTCCTTCAGTCCTTCCCCTAACTCCTCCATTGGGGTCCTTATGTTCAATCTGATGGTTGGCTGCGAGCATCCTCATCTGTATTGGTCAGGCTCTGGCAGAGCCTCTCAGGAGATGGCTATATCAGGCTCCTATCAGCAAGCACTTCTTGGCATCAACAATAGTGTCTGGGTTTGGTGGCTGCATATGAGATGGATCTCCAGGTGGGGAAGTCTCTGGACAGCCTTTCTTTCAGTCTCTGCTCCACTCTTTGTCCCTGTATTTCCTTTAGACAGGAACAATTCTGGGTTAAAATTTTGGAGATGGATGGGTGGCCCATATTCTTTTTTTCTTAGAACAAGAGTAACAGACTTCTTTTAGATTTGTTTAAAACACTAATAATTTTATTATTTTGCCATCCCAGGTAAGCGTAAAGAATGTGCAAAGGCATTGAGTCAGTACATAAAAGAACAAAATGTCAGTGAGCTGAGCTGAAGTCTGAAAGCTACACGGGTAGAGGGGAGTCACAGAAGCCTGCAGTGGCATTGTGAGAAGCCTGGAGCCGGACTCTATTCCATTATGGTTGATGGGACTACTCCTCTTTACAAATAATCTGCCAACTCTGAAAGCATATCAGCGATGTGATGTGACCATTGCCACGTAGAGTTAACATGTAAATACCTTAACAGTCATAATACACAAGAGCTCACTTGTACTTGGACCAAAATAGGCAGTACCACCAAGCGGTGCAGAAAATCAGCACCACTTGAAAGCTCTGTTCCACAGCCACCAAGGTAAGTGGCTGGTTAGAGAAGCTAGGGGGAGATTTCAAGGGAAAGTCATTGCAGATGTAAGTGTACGCATGTTAAATTAAGACGTAAGACACAGAAGGTGAACCTGCAGCCAACCAGTGGGCCTGATGCAACTACAGAGGATGATGGGAAATGCTGCCCTTTGGCTGACATACACAGTACCCTTCGCATTCATGCACTGGGGCATCTGGCCTTGGCTTTCTATTCTCAGATGATGGGCTCCCAACTTCTTCATGAGGAGTAGTGAACTAAGGGAGTACTGAAATGAGTATCA
>NW_022196911.1:57314008-57325064 GCF_008632895.1 Mastomys coucha
ATTTGTATTCCTCTCCTAGAACATTTGTATACTGTAGAGAATTTGACAAAGCACACTGCCCAAAGAGTTCAGTTTACACCCCAGATTCACCATTTGTGTGCCAAGTAGCCTTTTCAAAGTTGCCCTCAAAATTAAATAGTGTAAGAGATTTCTGTAGAAAATTAAGCCAGGCAGTGGTCTCTGAGTTTGAGGCCAGCCTGATCTACAGAGTGAGTTCTAGGACAGTCAAGGCTACATGTTTATACATATGTGAAATTAAGCCATAAGACAGAGAAGGTAGTAGGACCCACAGCCAACTAATGGGCCTGACGCAGCTACAGTGGTTGATGGGCTATGTCCTGAAAACCAAAAAACCAAACAAACAAAGAAATCAAGCTTTCAGACATTCCTTCCTCAGCTCCCCAGAGCTGAGACTTTTGGTAATGACTGTGTGACACATCGCACTGGAATATGCAATAGACATATATCATATGCGTTCATTTTACTGAAGTTACTTTATAGCTTTATATGTGGTAGCAAGGCACGTTTTATTTCTGTTTTAGATGTGATTCCTAACCAGAACGGAGCCATTTCCTGCAGGATATGGCTAAGGAAAAAGGCAAACTACATGTTGGTATAGGGAAAACTAGTGCATTGGACTTACTAAACACTGTAGTGTTTGTGTTCATGTTTTGAATCCAACAGAAACTGCTATTGGGTGGCTTAGAATTTCAAGGCATAGTTGACTCCACATGCAATAGAGGCCATAATTGGCTTTGAACAAATGCTTTGTCAAGTGTGTAATTTTGTATTTCCCCTTTATTTACTGAATTTACTAAGATATTCCTGGTTGTATGATTAAATATTTCACAATATCCACTATAATATATAAAATTCCTATTCCTCTTGGAACACAGAGAATGTATTCATTCATATATTGCTTGAGCTGTAACAACTCTTAGACAATCTAGTACAAGGAATTTCAGGCTTGTTTACAATTAAAGTATGAGTCAAGTATTCTCTATTTGACTATTTTAGATTACAGTTTTCCGTGAGACCTTTTTTTTTTAAGATATTTGCATATGTATAATTAGATACCTAGAGGATTATGACCCAAGATGCCTCCTCAAATCCACTGATGTTTCATATACACTTTACATAGCCTGAAGGCAACTTTGTATTATACGTTTAATGTGTCTACAACCTGATATGGGATCAAGTATGGAATTTCCACTAGGTGGTACCACTTGATATTCAAAATATTATAGAATTTTTAAAGATTATATGTGTGTTTGTGTGTGTGTATGTGTGTGTGTGTGTGTGAGAGAGAGAGAGAGAGAGAGTTTTTGTCACGTGTGTATACACTGCATGCATTTCTTGTACCCATGGAAGTTATAAGAGGGCATTTGAACTCCTAGAATTGGAGACATAGACAGTTGTGAGCTGCTCCATGAGTGCTAGGAATCAAATCTGGGTCTCCTAGAAGGGCAGTCAGAGGTGAGCCATCTCTCCACTCCCTAATTTCAGATATTTGATAATTAAGAATATAAGATTTTTGGAAGAGAATGTCAGACTTATTCTTACTATTAAAGCCAAGTTAGCATCATCTTCTGATATGTTGAAACATTAGTTCATATTGCCATGTCCTTATGAGGCGGCCTAAGTGAATCATTCCATTTATCACTTAGTGTTTCAAATCACTTAGGAAACTTAGACATCTACAAAGAACAGCTTGCAGAATGTAGGATTCTCCATTTTATTCTTATTAAATTAGCAAGGAATGACATTTAGTGCCTTGGATGCTCTTTGGCAATGAGCCAGTTAAATGTAATAGGAGGTAGCCCACTGTTTGATGAGCTTGAGAGTCGCTGATGTGGAAATAAGAATTTTTTTCCTATACAGACCTGATCTATTAACCTGGCTTCATTTTCTTACTCCATACCCACCAGCTAATTTTTCTGTTTTATTTAATTCCTGTATTTGTTTTCGTATTTGAGATGGAATCTTCCCATTTGCCCAGCCTGGCCTCAGTCCTGGGTTCAAGTAATCTTCTATTGGCTTCCTAAGCATCTGGAACTACAGGTCACACAATCACACTGGCCTAATCATCCATGTAATACAAGTTGGGAGGTAAAACTACCTCTTTGCATCAAATCATTATAAATTACTTTAAAAAACAAAACAAAAACAGAAAACAAAATAAGTCCCCTACTATTTCTGAAATGCTTGCTACTCTCCCAAGGAAGTTTTCAGTTACTGAAGTTTTTTTTTTTCCACTCAAAAAGAAGGGCTGTACAGTCAAGAGTATAGGGCAGAG
The DNA here is from genome assembly GCF_008632895.1 of Mastomys coucha. Taxonomy (NCBI): domain Eukaryota; kingdom Metazoa; phylum Chordata; class Mammalia; order Rodentia; family Muridae; genus Mastomys; species Mastomys coucha. Next base: position 57,316,305 of record NW_022196911.1, read on the forward strand.
TGATTTTAAGTGCTTTAATTTTGTCTCACTTAAATTTAGCCTATTTGTGTTGATTAGAGAGCAATAGAAGAATTAAAGACAAGTATTTTGAAGTGTAGGAGCTTATGTGTAGCTAGATTAGTTTCAAAAAAATCGGGAAATATTTTAAACCTTCATTGACCTTATTAAATATATTTCCAGAAATATTCTGCTTGAGCCTTTCTCATAAATTAGTCATCTTGCACAACAGCTGTGGCAATATGATATAATAAGAAAAGTGCGATGATTTAGCAACAGGGAGGTTGTGAGTTCTCATCTTGGCTCATTCACAAGAAGATTAAATGACACCTAAAATCCTCTAGATAAGGAAGCCACACATGAATCATATGATCTGTTCCCTGTGAGTCTGCTGGTGTTTAGAAACCACACAGCATAGAGAACATTTGTATGAGAGTGGAAGCTTGGCACAGAATTTCCATTTTTACTCTGAGGGCAAACAGCATATGAAGAAGGAGTGGTGTATGTAATGAGTTGCATGTTAGTTGGCTTAGGCAGAAAAGCAATAAATAACTTAACAAAATTGCTGAGAAAACTGAATCAACTAGATTGTAGACTGAGCTTCCAGGAACAGGTTTCTGAGGTTACAACACAACCGGACTGCCTTCACCATGATGGGAACCCGAAACCAAGAGGTTGCCTGTCCATTTAGTAAGCTACAACCACAATTCCTAGCCCCAGGAGCACCTTGTCTCTGTTACAGTCTATGTCAACATAGTAAATGCCTCATGTTCTGGCTCTAGCCCAAATCTCTGTTGGGGAGCTTAAGTCATATGAAACCTTAGCTAAGCAAGAGTCTTGGGATTCACCTCTCCAGCCTCTGAGTGTGCCACCCGAGGACTGGAACACATGCCAACAGGCCAGTCCATTGTGTACACTGCTGACAGTTACCAACCATAAATAACACTCACACGTTCCTTCACATTTGCAGAGATAGTCATGTACTTTTCATTTAGAGATACCATCCTGTTTACAAATGTATTATTTCTGACTATCTCCTAAGAAAATATGAAAAACTTGAGGGCAGTATTTACTTTATTAAAATCCAGAAAACGATTAAAATTGGGGTTTCTCTTGCAGCTTATTTTGTCCACATTGGTTTTGCTTCCATCTATGTCTTTTCCCCATTGAGGACACTCTCTACCTTTTCAATTTAATGTGCTCTTTGCCATACAGACCTGTGAATGAAGAGCCAGAGCCCTCAGAGGTCGATGCTGCTGGCCGGTGGCGTGGAGTCTTTGTCAACAGAACATCTCCAGCTCCTTCAGACTCTGCAACCACTGTAAAGTCACTGATCAAATCATTTGATTTAGGACACTCAGGTATTTTACAGAACTCTACATTCACATCCTAGCCTACATACCAACCCTCACTCTGCCACACTGACCCCAACAAGTTGATTGAACCATGGGCTCATTCTAGCTCACGCCTCTGTGCAGGAAGCTTCGCTGAGGCTGTGAGGCCGAAGGAAATTCTGAGACAGCCTCTTTCCTACTTCTACTTGTCATTTCCCCTTCATCCCTTTCCTGCCTCACAGAGCCATGACTTTCAGGGCCTTCTTCCTGTGCTCAGAGAACCAGCAAGAATGGCCAGCAGCTTCATCTTCCAGAGAATGAGCATCCCTTGTGTGTATTTGACCCCCTTGTCATGAGTCTCAACATTCTCACTTGCAGTGTGCTATTAGAATCTTTTCTGCTTGGTCTTACATGTGAGCTTTCCTGTCTGTTGCTTCTGATCTTGGGTGTGTTGTCGGCTTTTTCTGGAATGATCTGAATGATTCACAATTTCCCTGTGGTTGTGCACCTTACACACGAGGCAATTACACACTCCTCCTTTAAGCATTATACATGACAGTGTGTTGAAGAAGCTTCGATAACGTCCTTTTTTGACTGCCCCAAATGTACATTGTATTGGAAAAGTAAAGCAGTGGCTAATTCTAAGATGAATTGATTGTCTCTGCTAAAATCGTTTCCAGATTACTTAGATTAAGATTAGACTCAACATCTTGAGAGGCAGGAAAACCCAGTGAGTCAGTCTGTAGATAGGGCATGATACATCAGTAATGATTTGTAGATTAATGTTCCTGTTGCTTCCCCAAGAGAAACCTCATCACATATTCCCTTCCTCTTGCTCCAATATTGGCATCTGAAACCATCTGTCACACAGCTGATCCCTCTCCTCTCGTTTTCCCAATCCAGCTATAGTCAGAGGAGAAAAGCACAATGAACATTATACCTAACATGTGGGAGTTTTGTTTTGTTTGAGACAAGTTCTTTCTGTGCAGCCCTGGTTGTCCTGGAGCTTCCTAAGTAGGTCAGACTGACCTCTGTCCTCTTCTATGTGCTGGGGCTAACCTGTGCCACCACACCCAACTCATCATTAGATGTTTAAGTCACTAACAAAGGGAAACAGATCAAAACCTATTATATGCAGTTTTGGACTGTATTTAAGTATTTATGTTCCAATCTCTTCTTGGCAGGTGGAACTGGACAGAGTATTTCTGTCCACAAGACTCCCAGAAGCCCCCTGAGTGGAATCCCAGTGAGGACCGCTCCAGCAGCTGCTGTTTCTCCGATGCAGGTATAGAAGAACCCAGAGGCAGCTCTTTGTGTAACCCTCTGGGTATTCTTTACTCATACGAGTGCGTGCCTGCGGAGCAGCAGGACTTAGAAATCGGGGTATATGTCACTCAGCACTCATTTTACTTTAGTACTGGAATGTAAGGCCTGTAAGAACAGAGATGTTTGGTTTCTTGCTCACTACTAGATATACTGGCTAGAGTAATCACATCACTGTAGAGCTCAATGAATTTCTGACTATCAAGTGAAGGACTATATCAAAGGAACTTCAAATGTTAATCTTCAGTGAAATCGTCATTCTTTTTTGAAGGCCACATCTGCATCATATGCAGTTACTTAGTTACTCTTGATGGCTGTTTCGGGCATTGTGGATTTAACTTAGTACAGAACAATACAGTGAAGGTCCTTGTGCAAACTTCTGACCTCTTGAGGAACTATTTCTGTATGAGAGCACATCAGGATTTATTTCAAAATGTTGGAAATTGCTTTAGTTAGCAGAAAGGAATTTAGTTCAGAGGCGTTGGTACTTCAAGGGCTAGAAGAGGTGACTAAAGCCTTCGTGAGCTCATAGGACAGGCTTTCCAACATCTCATGTTGGCCCTTAAACGCACCCTGCTTTCTCGATTCAGAACATCTTCCACTGAGTGCTTGTCTAGAACCGTGGCCTCCTTTTACACCTAAGATCAGCTTCAGGACTGCACTGCAACATATGCATCCACAACAGCAAAACACATGTCTCATCTACCCATAAAGCTGTGTGGCAGACACCAGAGCCTCTGCTACAGGAGAGCAAGTACCTCCACAGCCACCAGAAGCAGCACAAGGGCCACTGCACCTTCCTGGAACCTTCCAGAGTTTTGAGAATGGGTGTGTGCCACAGAAGACAAGGGACATGGTGAAGCAAGCTTTAAGGAGTTTAGAAAGCATACCCTTCAGCTTAGTAGTGAGCAGAGGGCCTGCAGGGGGGTTGAGGGAGCTAGTCCTTAGAACTCTAGAAATTGGTTCCTAGAAAAGGGAAGTGTGTTACTAAAGAAGGAAGATGGAAAAAAAAAAAAAAGAAGGAAGATGGGTTGGCTCTGTCCTTACACATTGAAACACTTGATAGGTGTATTAGCCTTCCATCTAGTCTTTCGCATAGAAAGTGCGGTTTCCCAAGAATTTTCACATTCCATACAAGTGTCAAGGATTTTTTAGCAGGTGAGGTGAGACTCAGTTTCACTTTTGTGGGTTGTGCATATCTTCATATGTGACTATGAAATGTTGCTTTACATCTTCCATCTATGGGCTTACCTTTGCACTGACCACTTTTCTATGGGTTACAGTTTTTTACTGTTTATAAAACACTTTGATATATTCTCCCTAACCTTTGTTTTTACACAGAATGCTTCTATTAGGGACTGGAGAGATGGCTCCATGGTTAAGTGGACTTACTGTTCTTACAGAGGGCTCAGGTTTAGTTTCCAGCATTCACATGGAACCTCCTAACTGTCTGTAACTCCAGCTCCAGAAGTCTAATGTATCTGGCCTCTTCAGCAGGCTTCTGAACTCATGCATATACCCACATACATACATGGAACTTTAAACGGTTTAAGAAATGGTTTAAAAGTGTAAGATGTCTGACTTCTTTTTAAAGCTATGATTTTATCTGATAACATCATAATCACCTTTTAATGAAAAGGTAAATTTTGTTTGTTTTCCCCGAAGAGAACATTGTTCTGTGTTTTCTTTCATGACTTTGAAGATTTTTGTATCTTGGTTTAAATATCTTTCTATTAGCTTATTAAAACTTTCTTCCTTGGTGTCATAGAAGTATTTTATCTTGTTGAAGAGTTTTCCTCTTGACAGTGTTTCACCGTGTATCCCTGGCTGGCCTAGAACTTCTGTGTAGACCAGGCTAGCCTTGAATTCAGAGATCTGCCTAGTCCTTTGCCTCCCAAGTACTGAAATCAAGTCATTCACAACCATGTCTGGCTTATGTGTAGATAAACCAGTTTTAAACCCACAGAAACATGAGTTTGGATCTAAGTGCTCTTCCTACCTTCTGCCTCCTAGAAGCAGAAGCAAGCCTTTTGAGGAAGGTACCTCATGTGGGACCTTACCTTACAGCTGCCTGCCTGCATGCATGCATGCATTCTTTCTTTCTTTCTTTCTTTCTTTCTTTCTTTCTTTCTTTCTTCCTTCCTTCCTTCCTTCCTTCCTCCCTCCCTCCCTCCCTCTCTCTCTCTCTCTCTCTTTCTTTCTTTCTTTCTTTCTTTCTTTCTTTCTTTCTCTTTCTTTCTTCCTTCCTTCCTTTCTTCCTTCCTTCCTTCCTTCCTTCCTTCCTTCCTTCCTTCCTTCCTTCCTTTCTTTCTTTCCTTGCTTCTTTTCTTTTCCTTTATCCCCTTCCTTTTACTTCCCTTCCCTTTTCTTTTCTTTTCTTTCCTTTTCTTTTCTTTCTTCAAGATAGGATTTCTCTGTGTAGCCCTGTCTTTCCTAGAACTTAATTTGTAGACCAAGCTGGCCTTGAACTCAGAAATGTGCCTGCCTCTGCCTCCTGAGTGCTGTGCCACCACCACCTGGCATAGCTATTTGTTTTCAAATACAGAGTCCTTTAGTCAGTTCATAGAATTCTAGGCACATAGAGTAGATGACACTGAAAGACTAAAACCCACAACGATAAACAAACAAACAACAGAAACAGGCTTAGCAGATCCATATATTGATTCTATTAGACACAGATTATTTTTAAAAAACAGTGATAAATTCAATCAAGAAAATGAACACCAACACAAACAACAATAATTTAAAAAAACATTAAAAATTACATGACTTCTGGGCAGTGGTGGCACATGCCTTTAATCCCAGCACTTGGGAGGCAGAGGCAGGTGGATTTCTGAGTTCGAGGCTAGCCTGGTCTACACAGTGAGTTCTAGGACAGCCAGGGCTGTAGAGAGAGACCCTGTCTCAAAAAAAAAAAAATTACATGACTTAGGCTGGGCATGGTGGTACACACCTTTAATCCCAGCACTCGGAAGGCAGAGGTAGGTACATCTCTGAATTCAAGGCTAGGCTGGTTTACAGAGCAAGTTCCAGGACAGCCAAGGCCATACAGAGAAACCCTGTCTCAAAAACAAACAAACAAAAAACAAATACAAAAAAAAAATCACATGACTTAAAGAAAGACTCAAATATATAGATTCAGTTATAAATTAAACATTTTCTAGGGACATTTGAGAGACTGACTACAAGGAGTAAAAATATTTAAGCTGAAGTGCAGATAATAAGAAGGGATGGGAAGAATAAAAAGATCTGTGGTGGAGTTCCTAAAAGGGATGGAGTTAGAGGGGCAAGATAGTGAAGGGGTAATAGCCAGAACTTTCCAGAGCTTATTAATGCCCAGCCACAAGCAAGAATGATAATGAAGCCAAGCTAGCTATGTACAAAGAAAGCTTCACCTGGGTGTATCAGTTAAAACTGCTGGAGGCAAGAAGAAGCAGTATCGGACACGCAGGGCAGGGCCTCCGGTGTCAGAGGAGCCAGGATAAAACCACAGCTTCTTCATACGTGATAGAAGACAAAGACATGGCGAAAAGGAGAAAATTGCTTCCAGGGTTCCTTTGACCTCTGTGGGCGCCACGAATCAATCTTTTTAAATCTCATATAATAATAAATATTACAAAAATCTTAGAAAATCATAAAAGTGTATGTTTATTTTAATAGTCTGGAGTTTAACCCATTGCTGCAAAGGAAACGCCAGACCCAGAATATTTATAATAAAATCTGAATCACTTGAAGAAGGGAATAACATCCATATTAATCATGAATTTAAGCAAAGACTGGAAAATAGAGATAAACTTTTCAACTCATGAGCCAGAGTAGTTTTATTATTTCTATTAAAAATGGTTAAAGAGGGGGGCCTGAAGACATGGCTGTGGTTAAGGCTGCTCTTCTAGAGGTCCTGAGTTCAATTCCCAGGAACCACATGGTGGCTCACAACAATCTGATGCCCTCTTCTTGATTTGTCTGAAGACAGCTACAGTGTATTCGTAGAAAATAAATAAATCTTTAAAAAAAAAAAACAGTTAAAGACAGGGTAATTAAAAGGTCAGTCTCTCCTGAACCTCCATGTCTTGAACAAGATTTTGTTAAACCTAATTAAGCAGTATATGAAAAACATGTCAAAGGAGGGTTATTCAAAACATGCAAGGTTTTAACTGTTGAGAAGAGTCCGGAACTCACCATACTAACAAAGGAAGAAAAATATAATCTGGTCTTTGTAGGTAACAGCCAAATGTATTTGAGAAATACCTTTGTGACACTGGCAGTCAGACATGGTAGGAGAACTCCCTACCACTGAACTAGGTCCAGAGCTCTGGTCCTGTTTCTTGAGATAGGGTCTTGCTAAGTTGCCCAGGCCCCAGGTAAGTCTTGAATTCATAATCTTTCCATCTCAGCCTTCTAAGTAGTCGGGGTTACATTGTCTTGGTTACTCTTCATTTAAACCAAGAGAAAAACTTCAGGAGCTAGGAGTATAGTTCTGTAATAGAGTGCTTGCCTATTATAGAGAAGGCCATGGGTTCAAGTCTCCAGCACAAATAAAAAAGAAAACCTCTAGTTTTTTGAGATGGCTTAGGGGGTAAAGACACTAGCCATGCATGTCTAACCAAGCTTGATTGCTAGAACCCATGATGGGCGGTGAGAACCAGCTTTGAGGTTCTCCACATGCTCTATTGTCTTGTGATCGCCATACTTTTTCTTTGTCAGTGTCTTAATTAGGGTTTCTCTTGCTGTCATAAAACACCATTGACTAAAGTGACTTGGGAAGGAAAGAGTTTATTTTATTTTGTTTTACAGGTTGTAGTGATAACCGAGGAAACTTGGGGCAAGGCAGGAACCTTGCAGACACCATGGGGGAGTGCTGCTTACTGGCTCGCCCACCATGGCTTGCTCAGCCTGCTTTCTTATACCATCCTAGACCACCTGCCCAGGAGTGGCATCACTCCGTGGGTTTTACCCTCCCACATTAATCAAGAAACTGCTCTACAGGCTTGCCCACGGGCTGATCTTGTGGCATTTTCTCAACTGAGGTATCCTCTTCCTAAATAAGTCTAGCTCATGCCAAGTTGACATAAAACTCGCCAGCACAGTCATTATGGAAGCTATGTTTTCCCAATTGTGACATACAAGTGCCAGTATTCATTCTCTCTCTCTAATACAATTTTTAAAAAATTTTTATGTGGATAGATGTTTTGCCTGAACGTGTATATTTGTACCATGGCCATTCCTACTGCCTTTGGAAGCCAGAAAAGGTTACCAGATCCTCTGGAACTAGAGTTACAGGTGGCGGCAAGCTGCCATATGGGTGCTCGGAATTGAAGGAATGTGGTTCCTTTGGAAGAGTAGCCACTGCCCTTAACCATTGAACCATATCTCTGGTCCCTCTCTAGGAAGTTCTTTAATCTGATTTATTATCAGTAATCATACTTAGTGGTGAAATTTTAGATGTTTTCTCATAAGACTAAATTGTTAGGGATCTTTTACTTCACACGCTGACTTCAAAAACAACGTTTTCAAACATTTTTGAAAATTATATTCTACAACAATTTTACTTATAAGGATCACTGGGGACCATACATTTCATGCTTACTATCAATGTAGAAACAGATCCCTAAAATAAAGAATTCTCTTATATCATATGCATAAACAGTGTTCATAACACCAGTATCAAGGTCGGCACTGCTGTTCATAGAGGGTGGGTCCAGTGAACTATGGAAACAATAGTAGCTAACCCATGAGATGCTTGTTGTGTGTGGTGATCTGCTTGGATTATTCTGAATGAATTTTTTTAAAGATTTATTTTTATTTATTTTATGTGTATGAGTACACCGTAGCTGTACAGATGGCCATGAGCCATCACGTGTGTGGCTGCTGGGAATTGAACTCAGGGCTTCTGCCGACCCGGCTCACTCTGGCCCGCCTCACTCTGGCCCGGCTCGCTCTGCCCTGCTCGCTTCTGTGTAGTTCACTGTAGCTGTCTTCAGACGCACCAGAAGAGGGCGTCAGATCTCATTACAGGTGGTTGTAAGCTACCATGTGGTTGGTGGGATCTGAACTCAAGACCTTCGGAAGAGCAGTCAGTGCTTTTACCCGCTGAGCCATCTTGCCA
>NW_022196911.1:57325112-57353892 GCF_008632895.1 Mastomys coucha
CCCCCCCCCCCCCGAATGAATTTTTAGTCATCTAAAAGCCCTCCCAGCAATCTCTGTGGCACTATCAATGTCACATCACTTTCTAGCTAAGGCAGCTGAAGTGCAGGGAATCACGTGGACCAAAGGCACATGGCAGTTGATAGCAGTCCGCCTGCAGAAGACCCTCTGGGTCATACAGCCACTCATAATGCATTTCTCATGTGAACCTGTCAGGGTGGTGGATATAGCCTCGTAGAATCTAGTGTAGCTCTAGGCCACCAACATAGAATTATCTCCAAGATGTATTCAACAAACAAAGCCAAGTGGCACCAAATAAGTATAATGGGTGTTAACATTTGTGTTTTTATAAACGAGGTGGGTAGTTTATATGAAATATATTATGAAATTTGCACCTATGCATATACTCATTAATCATTAAAACCCAAAAGGTAGGGGTGTTTGTGTGTGTGTGTGTGTGTATGTGTGTGTGTGGTATATGCATGTCTATATAGATGTGCATATTTGTGTGTGTGTATGTGGAGCCAGAGGTCAACATCAAGTGTCTTCCTCATGGCTTTCCATCTTATTTTTTGAGACGGGGTCTTCCAATGAGCCTAGAACTGACCAACTAGCTAGGCTGGCTAACCAGCAGCACCCCCCCCTTCTGAATCCCTCCCCACCACTTCATGATTCTCCTGCCCTGGAGATCCAGGGGATCCAGCATTCTCAGTGCTGAGATCAGGCATGCTGTTCCACTTTACTTAAAAAATTATTTTTACGTATATCTCTGAGGATGTATGGCATATTCCAGAAAGGATATATTCATAAAACAGATTAATAACAATTGCTTGTGGGAGAATGAAATATGTGATGGAAGCAAACTAGGGATTATTTTTCATTGTTTGTCCCGTTTAAGTTCATTGGGTTTATTATTGTTTAAACTAGTAAGTTATTTTAAAAGCCCCCTGCGTGTTCTGATATGCTTAGGAATTGTGTACAGGCACAGCAGTGTGTACTTGTGTTGTGTTCTTATGTCGAAAGCGCACCGTGCTGATGTGCCCTTTGGTTTTGACAGAGACATTCAACATTCAGCAGCATGAAGCCAGCCAGCAAAGGGATGTCTCAGCGCTTGGATCTGCCAGACCTTCCCCTCTCCGGTAAATGTCTGAAATCACAACTCCTTTGGCCTACTTTAGTGGTGTTCACTTTTTGTTGCATGAACTTGAACTTGGAAAACTAATTGGTGGTATTTATTTCTGCTGATTTCGTCCCTCGGGGTGCACATTGTGCCCTTCAGAGCCAAATGTGCAGCTCGTGCTAGAACGAGTATCTCCTACTTGCGGCCCTCCTCAGTGTGTGGATGCAAGAGAGATGCCAACTTGGCTGGATTTGTGTTGTTTTTAATAAGCTGAATCTCAAGACATATCTTCTCTTCAAAAAAAAAAAAAAGTAACTATGTTATGCAAAAACCCTTGTCTGGCTTTGTGTTTGTCCACTGATTCCTCAGGTCTTTAAATGCACCATTTTCAGGTCTTGCTGTCTCTGAGAAGCATCCTTTCCTCTTGTTGCACTGTATTCTTTTCAAACTCAAATCCTGACAGTAAGGCGGAGCTCTCATAGGTCACATTTTCATTCCCGCTGAGCCTCCTGTGCTGATGGTGCAGAGGCATAGCCAGTAAGAAGAGAGTAAGCAGAGCCCTGCTTGGCTCGAGTCTCTTGGCACTGCCACTCCCCTCCCAGCTTTGGCTTTGTTGTGTTTTGCTTTCATCGTGTCTTGAGATAGAAACAATCCTGGTACTGGGAAGGTAGCAAGCACAATGGTTAAGAGCGCTTACCATCCTTGCAGAGGACCTGAGTTTGCTTTCCAGCACCCACATTAGGGGGCTCACCTGTAACTCCAGGGGCTCTGACAGCCTCTTTTGGTCTCTAAGGGGCACCTGCATTCATAGGCATTAACTTACAGTCAAACATATACACTTAATTTAAAATTGATCCTAAAAAAAGAAAGAAAGAGAGAAAGGAAGAAAGAAAGAGAAAGAAAGAAAGAAAGAAACTACTTCAAAGTTTCATTTGAAGGATTGAAATAATTCATGTAAAAGACACTGAAGATATTGCCTGGTGTGTGGTGGGCATCATAGAAATACTTGCGTGTAGTCATGTCCCTTGCTGCTGTCTGCTGAGCCTGTTACTATGCTCAGAAAAAAGGAACGGCAGTGCTTTTAGTCTAGTAAATATCAGTGAGTTTTCTTCAGGGGACTGGAACCAAGCTTATACCACAGTGAACTAAGACACAAAAAGTTATGCTTGCTCTGTGTTGTAATTTAGGTATACAACAGCATTACATCTAAAAATACACATATCTTGCTTAACAATCACCGATTATCATCCCCAGTAATCATCTCAGCCTTCAGCAGTTTAGCATCTCTTATCAGACAGAGGGTCTTGCCTTTATGTTGATGGCTACTGACTTTGGTCAGGTAGTGCTTGCTGAAGCTGGGATAATGGTGGCATTCCTTACCAGTGACATTTAACTGTGTCACTTCACCTTGGCTTTCCCAAGGGCTTTTTCCCACACAGCACTTCTTACAAAACTAGAGTCACTACTTTCAAAACATGGCTTTCCCCGAGTTTATGTCATACTCTTAAACCCTTTGTTACCATTTCTAGTGTTCATAGCACCTTCACCAGGCAGAGATCCTTTCTCAAGAAATGACTTTCTTTGCTCCTCTGTAAGGAACAGCTCACTACCGACTAATGTTTTCTCCTGATGGCAGCAGTTCAGTCTCCTTGGGGCTCCTTTGCCATTTCCATGCCTGCAGTGATCCCCACCACTGATGTCTGGGACCCCTCAAAGTCACCACCGAGAGCTGGGATCAACTGCTTCCAAACTCCCGTTGATGTTGATGTTTTTATCTCTTCCCATGGATCACCGTGTTCCTAGTGGCATCTCAAGTTCTGCATCTTTCCAGAAAGCAGCCTGTTTATTTTGCTCAGATTCATGGGAAGAATCATTATTTGTGGCAGCTATAGCTTTTGAAATTTTTGTATAATAAACTTTGAAAGTAAGAGTTGCTCCTTGATCCACAGGTCGTAAAAATGGCCTCTGTGTCAGGAGGCAAAGAAAGAATGTTAATAATATTATTTTTGTACATCTCCATCAATAGTTTTGGATGACCAACCAAAACAACCAGGAATACCACCAAGGACAGTGAGGGTGGAGTTGTTGATTTTGTTTATTATTATTGTACATGTGTGCATTGTATGTGTAAATATGCATGTACCACCACACATATGTAGAGGTCAGAAGACAACTTTGTAGAGTTGGTTCTCTCCTGCTACTTTCACATGGTTTCTAGTGTGCAGCAAGGCCTTCACCCACTGATACATTGTAGACCCTGAGCATAGTGCTATTATTATTACTATTACTATTATTACTATTACTATAAATCATGTGTGTATATGCCTTAGTGTATATGTGTGCACCACATGTATACAGTGCTCGGGGAGGCCAAAAGAAGGTATCAGACCCCAGAGAACTGGTCTAGACCGCTGTGAGCTGCTGTGTAAGTGCTGGTAACTGAACTCAGGTCTTCTGCAAGAAGAGCCAGTGTTGTTAACCTAAAATGTCTCTCTAGGCCCACAGGAAGGTTTTGAAAGGATTTTCTGTGTGTGAGAGCAGTAGACCTTTAACAGCGAGCTTTAAAGATTTCATACATGGTGTTGTAAAGAGATGCACTGTCATCCTGCCTTCGCTGCTCCATTCACAGAGTATAGGCAGGATTGGTTCAGTACAGTCTTAAGTACCCAGGGCTTGGGGAGTTAGTATGACTGCAACCTAAAAGCATTTAAGTCTGAGCACCTCTTTCCCAGAAATGGAGGGTGGAGGGTGGAAACCTGTCTGCATCATTATGTAATATAGCACACGCTCCTTATGCAGTGTAAAATGGGGAGTAATTTACTTGCTCAAACAGTGCTAGGTGAATTTTATAATTTATAATTTTTGTGGTAAAAAAGCTATACAACATAAAATTTGCTATCTTACTGTACTCTGTGGGTGATCATATTTTTATGTCTTTCTCAGTGGGGGGGGTTCTACCAACTTCCAAATTTCCTAATTGTCTAAAGAATCATTCTTTTGATTGACAAGATAAATAATAAAGTCGAGGCCACAATTATCGCTGTGGAGCTCGTTTGACTGCCCTCCTCCTTCTGACCCCCTAGGCACCTGTCTCCCAGAGATGATTCTGTTTACTATAATAAAGGACTGCATAGTGAAAACTGTTTGCTTCCAGCCATTTCCAGCAACTGCTTGTCAACACTGAGGTCATCCCAACTGCAGATTAATGTCCTGTTTTTGTTGTTCTCTTCAGTGATGTAGAACTGTTTTTCCTCTGCTATTCAGACCTAATTGGCCTCACCCCCAACATCATGCCCATAATTGATGGCTATTAGCTGAAGAGGTGCTGTTTTCTTCTGTGACTGTGGGTGACAGAAGGTGGCCCCAGCTGTCCTGTGATGTACTGCTAATCACTTGAGCCTTACAGCTCCAGCTTCTACTCTATATATGCCAGTCTTAAGTGTTTTTTGCTTGTTTTTGCTTTTATGATCCTTTGAGAAATCTGGAGAATTCAGCTCATTCTAATACCTATTTTCACTAATGCTCATATGAGAGGAGCAGAAAGGAGCCTTTTCAAATGTTTTTGCTCAGTTTTTAGTGAACTATAAGTCTGTAATTGAAACAATTTTTTCTCATGTGGCCTATTGTTCTTGCTTCCCAGCTTTTTGTCTGCTTCTACCTGACAGTCATCTGAGACATTTTCCTACCAGTTTTTTCTCTGTGATATCAACAGCGTAAAGCAAACACACTAGCTAGAGGCTGGGCTAGAGGAGTAGGTGTCCTAATGGGGCTTAGAAGGGCCCTTACTTTACTTAATACTTTGATAACTGTTTGAAAATTAATAATCATTTTTGAACAAATGGCTGCTTTAGCACAAGGCTTTTTCTTCCTTTTCTCTTACATGTATGGGTATTCTGCCTACATGTTGTTTGTGAGCCACTGATGTGCCTGGTGCCTGTGGAGGTCAAAAGAGGATGTTGGATCCTCCTAGGACTGGAGTTACAGATGGTTGTGAGCCATCAGCTGAGTGCTAGGAATTGAACCCAGCCAGTGATTATAACCACTGGGTCATTTCTACAGCTCAACTAGATCCCTTTTTAAGAGATATTTTGTTTGTTTGTTTGTTTATATATGTATGTATGTGTGTGTGCGTGTATGTATGTATGTATTTGTGTATGTGTGTGTGTGAATATATGCATCCGTGAACATAGGAGGAGGTGGAAAGAGTGTTCCTGTCATTCACCACCTAATAATCCTTTTGAAGAACCATCCCCCCTCAGTCTGAGGTTCTCATTTTCTTGGCTAAGCTGTGTGCTAGCAAGTACCAGAAATTCTCTTTGTTTTCATTCCTGTTGGAGTTGGGGTTTCAGATGTACACAGGACACCTTGCTTGCTGAGATCTGACCTCAGGTCCTCATGATTGTTCAGTAAGCACTCTGAACAACTGAGCTATCCACCCTGGCCCAAGGTTTTACAGAGTGTGTGGGTAGTCCTGCCTGGAGACAGAAGATAACATGCATGCCCCTATTTCATCTTTATTATTCCAGAAAGAAAAAAATATGTACATGTGTATATGTATGGTCTGTGCACATACTTATGTAGATATGTCTTTGTACTTGAGAATAAAATATGATAGCCAGTCATTTCTCCCCTTTTGAAGTAAGTGACACTGTTTTGATTCATACAGATCTTCTGAAGGGAAGGGCTGAGGACCGGAAGTCAGACCCTTACCTCCGAAAGAGTCCTTCACTGGAGTCCCTGAGCAGACCCCCCTCCCTGGGCTTTGGGAACACCAGACTACTGAGTGCATCCACTGGGGGTCTGAAGCCAAGCAAGCTCAGGTAAATACTGAATTTTAAAGTATGAGAAATGGGATGAACATCGTTTGCCTCCTTCTGTCTCATCCACAGTCAGCTTACTTCTGAATGACAGCAATTAAGATGTAAAACATACCTTCAACAAGTCAAATAAAATGACACTACATAGTGGTTTGGGCCAAAATCAAATGAAAGACTGTACCTTTTTTAAGCAGGAGCTCTGAGATATATCAATGAATAAAGTCTCTTGTCATGCAAGCCTGAAGACCTGAATTCAATCTCCAAAACCCACATACAGGAGAGAACCAACTCCACAAAATTGTCCTCTGACCTCCACGTGCATGCATTGGCACACATATGCTACACACACACACACACACACACACCAATAAAGATAAAATTTTTAAAATGTTAAAGCTTAAGGAAAGTGGGGCTTGGAGAGTTTGCTTAGTGGTTAAGAGCACTTGTTGCTGGACCCAGGTTCAGTTCCTAGCACCCCTATCAGATGATTCTCAAGTGCCTAAAATGTTATTTCCAGGGGATTCACCACCCTCTTCTGACCTCTAGGAACACATGTACTTCTGTGGTGCACATGTATACATACATTTAGGCACACATGTATACCCATAAAATAAATGTAAAAATCTGTAAAGTTTAAGCAAAAGTACTTGAGAGGTTGTTGGTAGATCAGGGAGTCTAGAGAAGAGTGGGATCTCTGCCAGAAGCTGTGAATGATGGGTAGAACCCAACTCCAGGCCTCTAGAAGGCCCTGCCAAGCATACAGCAGACACCCAGCCAATCCAGGTAGACAGCTGGGGAGTTACAGCCAGAAAGGCAGGCTGGAGCCCTGCTACAGTCTTCAGTGCCAAAAAAGAGCTTCATACTTATTTTGGTAAAGCAGTGGGGAACCACTAAGACTGTGGTATTGTGTTTTTGTTTTTGAGTAGTGATTAAGAGCAGACCTGCTATTTAAGCAAGATTATTGAGAACACAGTGGCATAGAAAGAGGATTAGAGAGACGTTTCAAGATCAGTGTTTAAAGGGATGTAGCAAAGACGTGTAGCATGCAGCCGAGGAGGGAGTGAACAGTGAGGCTGACGGGGCAGTTGCCATCTTTACACCCATGCTTCTGCTGCCTCCTCCCTGCTGGTGCATGGTCAACACTCCGGCAAATGTGTTTCATGTTTCCCTTCTCTCCGGAGTCTTCCCTTCTTTTCCATGTTGTTAGTCTTCTGAATGAAGCACCCGGCGTCCTACTGCAGTCCTCTAAGAAGCCCCTGGAGTAGTCATCACTGTGCATCCTGCTCTTCTGGGTCTGAAGCTTAGCTCCACCCCCCTCACCTGTGATGATGGCTTAGCCCTTCACTCCACAATAAATGGAAGACTAATGAATCTACCATCAAAAATAGTAAATATGAGCTGGTTCAGTAGGTCAGAGCACCTCCCATGAAAGCAGAGGACCTAAGTTCAAATCCCACTTGGATGTCTTCCATACATTTGGATGTGTAATTTCATTCTACTTTTGGGTATCTTATCCAGTGCCTTGCCTTGTGTTCCACAAAACAGTTCACCCTAGATGAGTCTACAAAACTGTCTACTTCAGGGATAAGAGCTTTATAGTACTGTGATCATCCGTGTGGGTCTGAATACATGCAGATCCTGTATCTTTGGGATGTAACTGATACTTGATTCCAAATAGTTAAAGTCAAATGTTTCAATAGGCTTATAAAAGTCCCAAATATAGATCATCCTGCTATCTTCAGATAACTAATAGAAACAGATTAGAAGGACCAGAATTAGTGCTACTCTCAACTCAATGCCATAAACTGCAAGGTAGACTATTCATAGTATTTATCTTCTTCATAAAAGGTCAGTTAGTGATTTTAAATTCTTAATATCTGATACATTCATGTTATTAAGATTAGATTTTTTAGGGGCTGGTGAGATGGCTCATCAGGTAAGAGCACTGACTGCTCCTCTGAAGGTCCTGAGTTCAAATCCCAGCAACAACATAGTGGCTTACAACCAACCGTAATGAGATCTGACGCCCTCTTCTGGAGTGTCTGAAGACAGCTACAGTGTACTCATGTATAATAACAAATAAATCTTTTTTTTAAAAAAAAGGTATAAAAAAAAGATTGGATTTTTTAAAATTGCATTTGTCTTTGTGCGAGCATATGCCACAGGTCAGAGGACAACTTCTATCACATAAGTATCAACAAGGTTTCAGTTCAGCTCACTGGACTTGGCAGCAAGTGATGAACCATCTTGCCAGCCATGGAATTTTTGCATTAGAAATTAATCTGTGGCTATGCATAGCCAATTATGCCTACAATAAGCTGAGGTAGAAAGATGAGGAGTTCAAGACCAGTCTCGGATACATAATGAGTCCCTGTCTCAGAATAGAATAAATTTTCAACCTCTATTATTAAATATCTTATTATTTTCATTATTAATTATTACTGTTATTTGTGTGACATTGGACATTCTTCTCTTGCTCTCACCTTATTTTTTGAGACAGAACTTCTTACTGAACTTGCAGCTTGCTGTTAGGGCTGGGCTGACCGAGTGGCTATTAAACCCTAGGAGCCTCCATTCTCCACACTGGTGTCACAGGCAGGATCAACCATATCTGCCTTTTATGTTGGTGGGGTTTTGGACTCAGGTCCTCTGCCTTCATAGCAGGCGCTCTGACCTACTGAGCCAGCTCCCTAGCGCACTTACTTTAAGTATTTCTAAAGGTAAATTCTTTGGCCTCTCATTTATCCAGAAACTATTTCCTTTAATTGTTCAGTTATAAAGAGTGACATAATTCCAGGTGTGGCCACTATGACTTAATTTTATAAATTGTCCATATACGTGGAAAGGCAGTCCGCCAATTATACAAGAAAGTTTTTAGTGCATATTTCAAGTACTTTTCTTAAAACCGCTACATTAGTTTATATTTCCTATAAACCTAGAATCACCCATTCCTTGGTTAAAATTGTAGAAAAACATATTTTTTTAAGGGTCTGGAGAGATTGGCTTGTCTGGTAAAGTACCCTCTGTATGAGCGTGGGAACCTAGTTTGGATCCCTACCCTTACCTTGTCTGTAATCCTAGTGTGGAGAGCAGGGGCATGTGGCATGACAGTGGTGGATCCCCAGAGCTCTCACCAGCCAGTCTAGCCAATCGATGAGCCCCAAATTTGGTAAAAGACTCTGTCTCAAAAGATAAGATGGAAAACAAGTACGGAAGACAGTTGACGACGACCTCTACCTTCCACATACGTGCTGCATACACATGTACCTTCATGCATGCAGTCTCTCTCCATGCACACAATCAAAAATTTTTTTAAAGATGTATTTATTTATTTAGATTTATTTATTGTTATATGTAAGTACACTGTAGCTGTCATCAGACACACCAGAAGAGGGCGTCGGATCTCCCTATGGATGGTTGTAAGCCACCATGTGGTTGCTGGGATTTGAACTCAGGACCTTCGGAAGAACAGTCAGTGCTCTTAATCACTGAGCCATCTCTCCAGCCCCTAAACTTTTTTGTTTTCCTCTAAAGGGCTTATAATTTTAGTTTGTAAAGTAAGCTGGGAGTAGATTAACAAGAAAAATATACAAAATGCTGTTAAGGTGCAGAAACATAGGAACCATGTACAAAGTATGGGATTGAAAGAAAAGGTCAACTAGTTAAAACCTAACAGCCTCTTCCAGGGCGGGGCAGGTGGGGTCAGGTGAGTTTTAGGAGGGCAGTAAAATGTCTTTTGAGCACATGCTCAGGTTGTAGTGTCTGACCCAGGGTTTCTTCCTCTGTGATCTGGCTGGTGAGTGAAGGCTGAAGATAGCTGTGTTCATCTTTTCCTTGACCTCATCAGATACACGGAGAACTTTGCACAAAGTCTGTCTCCATGCTGGGAAGGGGAAGAAAGTGTGGGCAGGGGGACCTTTCATTAATCAGCTTTCCATCATATAACTAAGATGACTAACCTATCCAAAGAGAAGGTCTGTTTTGGCTCATGGTTTGAAGGTTGCAGCCTATGATCTCTTGGCCCTGTTGCTTTGGACCTGTGGTAAGTTGGGAGTCTGTAACATTACATAATTGCTGTAATTTTTCTTACTATGGAATATTCCATGAGTGTGACTGGACCTCAACTTACCTGTCTGCTTGTTGGCACATATTTGGCTATCTTTTTACTATTGTAAGAATGCCACCTTGCTACCTTGAGCATTCTTGGGTCAGTGTGTCAGTTACATCTATCTACCTTAGGAGTGGATTGATAATTCCTATCCTCTGTGGGTGTTTGCCCTTTGGTGGGTGTTTCTTTCTCTGCTATGAAATAGAGTACACTACAAAACTCCTGTCGCAATACACTTCTGACTCCATGACCCCATGCTAGAAGGCACTGTATGATCTTGAATCTCTTCTTAACATTTGAATAATTTTGACTAGCATAAAAATTAGTGTCAATGTTAAGAGAGGCCAACAGTGGGCTCCTAAACACTGGCTCTTAGGATGCTAAGATATTATAAGTAGTGATGTCATCTCAACTTTGGCTCACCCTGTGCCTAGAATCCATGGTCCATAAGCTGGGCAAAGACTCTGAGTCATTTCATTTTATTTTACTAATTTTTCCCTTCTTCTCTACTCCCAGCACCTCCTGTAACAGCTAGTTTGAGAGTTTACTATGCCTTTTCCTCAACCTTTTACATGTTAAAGTGTAGCCATGTATAGGCAGATTATACTCAAATGATGCTGTATTTCACTGAACAAAAAGCTAGATGAATAAATTTTAAAGATTTATTTTTTTATTTTATGTGTATGTTTGTGTACCACATGTATGCAGGAGCCCTCAGAAGTCAGAAGAGAACATCCAATTTTCTGAAAGTGCAATTATAGGCAGATGTGAACTGCCATGTAGTGCTGGGAACAAAACCTGTGCCCTTTCAAGACCTGTAAAGTCTTTTAACTGCTGAAGCCCCTCTCCAGCCATTTGGTGAACAAAAAAATAAATAAATAAAAAAGAAAAAGAAAAAAATTCTCCGATTTACATTGTCAAGTACAGTTTAGTTTTCTTTTATAATATGAGACATAGTATGTTTTTAATGTGACATATTTGGCTTTAAAGTACTTTTCTTTAGAGTACTTATTTACATAAACCTGTATTTTGGCTTTTTCTTATATAGTTATTTTTTATGTATTTGTGGGTTTTAAAAGTCAGATGTGGTAATGCATACCTGTAATTCTAGTGCTTGACATATAGAGACGGGAAGATCAGGAGTTCAGAGTCATCCTTGCCTGTAGAGGGAGGGAGGTTAAAACCAGTTTGGGGCATATGAGACCCTGTCTCAAAAGAAACAAAAACAAGAAACTAAAAAAAAAAAAACAAACAAACAAACAATAAACCCCGGGCTGGAGAGATGGCTCAGTGGTTAAGAGACTGCTCTTCTAGAGGTCCTGAGTTCAATTCCCAGCAACCACATGGTGGCTCACAGTCATCTGTAATGGGATCTGATGCCTTCTTCTGGTGTGTCTGAAGGCAGCGACTGTGTACTCACATACATGAAATAAATAAATAAATAAACAAATCTTAAAATACAAAACAAAACAATAAACCCAACCATTCCACCAGCATCCTCCTTAAACTGTGTGTTCTTTATCACCAGTGTTGAAAGAAGAGATCCTCTGGCAGCCCTGGCCCGGGAGTATGGTGGCTCTAAGCGTAATGCACTCCTGAAATGGTGTCAGAAGAAGACAGAAGGTTATGCGGTAAGGAGCGGTGCTGCCAAGTGGGCATTTGTAGTCCTGTGCCAGGATGTGCCCTGTGTGTGCGTGTGTTTGGTAGCCCGGTTTGCATATAATGTCATCTCTGTCCTCTCAGCCGTGACTCCCAGGGAGGGTATGATATTTGTGTATTGTACTATGCAAAGGTCTCCCAGATGAGGAAAGGCAGGCTGTGGGGACAGAAGGCCAGAAGGCCTGTCTGCAATCCATCCCACAAACTCTATCTGTAAGTAGTCACATGTGCTTGTAGGAAGGGAACCTTTTGCTTCGTTTCTCCCTAGACAGAGCTGTTTCTAACACTTCTTCCCAAATCGGGGAAACACTTCCTAATTTGCATAAAGGCTTCCAAAGGTTTTCCAAGTATTTTTTCTTAAGCTTTAAGTGTTTTCATTTAGTGTAGTTTTATTTGTCTAGAATGGTGTTTACTTTCTGAGAAGAGCAGACAAGGAAGTGATACCTGATATAGGTAGAAACTTTTATTATGAAATAACATACACAAAGATAAAAGTGCATGAATTAGAGTCTCATTAATCATTGTAAAATGAAAAACAAGTCAAAAACCCCATCCAGAAATAGCATGTTCAGTTCCCACAAGTCTGTCATAACTTTCCAGCCAGAGCCCTTTGCCACTCCCCAATATACCTGTCTGCCTCATTTCTTCTCCTTTCGGGTTTTTTGTAAATGGGCTTGAGTAGTGATGGCTTTTCTCAGCTTTTAGATAAGAGGAACAAAAAGCTATCTAATATTTCCATCTAGCTTTTCACACAGTATTAAGTGACTTGAATTCATCCTTTACCGCTGTAACTTATTTTCCTATTTAGTAATACACTCTGATGTCGTCGTTACTTATCTATGCTATTGATATTCTTATACCTGCTGGATATGCACTTAAGGTTGGAATCCCTGGGCCTTACTGCATGCTCATAATGAGATATGATAGAGGATGCCAAGCAGATTTCTAGTAGCTGTGTGTCGTCCATCCCATCGTCCATCCCGGGAGATCTGTCTGTATGTTCTCACCAGCCCGTTCTCCTTGATCATACTTATTTGGATAAAGGTATAGTCGCTTGTGATGGTTTTGATTTTTGTTAGCTTGTTGCCTAGTGAGATTGACCGCATGTTAACTGGTCATTTGGACAGTCTCTCTGTAGAGATGTACCTAATCAGGCCTTTCATCCTTACTTGTTTACTTGTATTTATTTTTGATCCTGAGGATGGAGCATAGAGCCTCTTACATGTAAAGCATTCTACCACTGAGCTGCTTGCCAAACTCCTGTCCATTTTAAAATCATTTCTCCCTTTTCTTCTTTGTTGTCTTTTAAAATCCTTTCTATGGGCTGGAGAGATGGCTCAGTGTTTAAAAGCATTCATTGCAATCATCATTTCTTCCAGGGCATCTGCCACCTGCTGATGTACATCCAAACATGCAGCCAAAATAGTCATAGATAGATAAAATGAAACATACATTTTAAGTTTAGAGATTTTTCTAGTTTATACATAAGTTCTTTGTTAAATGGATGTATCGCAAATTCTTTCATGTTGCTTAAAATTTCACTCCAAAACCAAAACTCTTAATAAAAATTATTTATTTTTTTCAATTTGTGTATGTTTGGATGCATGTGTGTAGACACATGCATGCCATCATAGTGTACCTGTGGAGGTCAGAGGTCATCTCTGTAGAGTTGCTTCTCTCCATTTTATGTGGCTTCAGGAATCAAAGCAAGTGCTTTTACCTGCTTAGCAATCTCTTGCCAGCCCAGAGCTCTTAGTTTGCACTAAGCTAGATTGATGCATCTTTTTGCTAATGGTTAAGTGCTTTTTGTATCCTGCCCAGGAATCATTTGTCTGAGGGCCAGGTGTGGTAGCCCATGCCTTTTGTCTCAAACTATAGAGATAGAGGTAGGCTGATCTCTGAGTTCCAGGCCAGCCAGGAACACATAGTGAAGCTTTATTTTTCTATAGTTAATGCTAAGTGGATACACCTTTTAAATTTCCATCCTCAGCTCCTTTCCCCCTTTTTGCTAAAACTTCAGAAGAGTCTGATATTATAGCACTATATAAGACCTGCCCAGTCTCAAGCTTTTGAAAGTAGCCAGGACTAAGAAAGAAGCTAGCAAGTAACCATGGCTTAGCTAAGTCCCAGTTAGCTGAGATTCTCATTGTTGTATTACCAAGAGAGTATGGTAATGGAAACTGGAAGAAAACAGTCAAGAAGATCAATCAGCCTCGACCGTGGCTGAGCCCAGCGTGGTTGTCTCTGGCTGGATGCTGTCATTTCTCTACTGCAGAAGTGGATCCAGGAACAGACAAGTGGAGTTCAAAGACAATTATAGTTTTCAGAAGAAACTGACCCTCTGCGGTGTGTTGTTATAATTAAATGGCGAGGAGGAGATCGACAGTATATTTCCAGTCAGTTGAGAGAAAAATATTTCCTGCTAACGAAAACTTGTTTTGTAAATGTCTTGGATTAAGTTTTCGAGATACTTTATGTTTGATGAAACTCACAACTTGTTGTGTCTAAAGAATATTTTTCACTCATTGTTAAGTGACTGTGAGTTTAGAAAGAATTATAAATCACACATGTGTCTATCTTTCACAACTCTTGTCTAGCTAGACCAGTTTGTTCACATTGGTGTCTGGAGCTCTCTGTACTTACACTCACAGAATTAAAAAGACAAAACCAATTGTTGAAAAGTTCAGATGATTCATAATCTCTTTGAAGACAATATGGGTTTTTACTTCAAATAACTTTGTACCTTGCTGTCTTTCTGTACGGCCAGGTGTTGAAGTGAAATGGACAGTGTGGAAGGGAAGCCTTTAAACACTAGTTCTCTGGTGCAGGGTCCCTGCCTGACAGCCAGGAAGCAGCATTAAGCATTAGAATGCTGAGGCCGTCTTGGCGCCTTTTGGTGTTCCTTTGTGGGGTGCTCTGTATTTGTGAGGGTCAAGGCTACAAGTGCAGCAGCCAGCTGGGCTGAGGACAGCCTTTCCTCCTGCCTTCCCTCACCAAGGGACCTTGACCTGGATTGCGTGGAATTCACTCCAGATCTCTGCAGAGCCCTGTTAGTCACCTCCCAAGCAGCACAAGGCATGGTTGTCTCCATGCACCTTGGCTGTGTTTCTAGGGCTCCGCCATGTCCTGGACTCTAGTGGACACTGGCAATTCAGTCCAGGTCATGGCAAAGTTAGCAAGTGTGAAGTCTGCTAAGACTGTGTGACTTTGGAAGCTGATTCTTTCCAGAGCCTCCAGGTTAGGGTCCTGCCCCCAACGTGTGGAAACAGAAACTGAGAAAGTTGCTAAGCTAAGCAAATGCTATTTACGCTGCTCCCTATACGATTAAGTCACACACAAACTTCACAGCTCCTTCTGCAGACTTGAATGTTAGCTTCCACTAAATTAGATGGGAAAGTGATGGTCTTTTCTTGTAGCCATTAGTATTCCTGCCATTCTTCTATACTCCACTTGTCTTTCAGCATGCAGGCTCTTGACATCTTGAGGTGCATAACTGTCAAGAGTACACATTAGGCTGGGGTCCTCCATGCTGCCCACATATCTGAATTCCCTGAATTCCCTGTCTTAGCCCTTCCATGTTGCTACAAAATACCACAGATCAGATGGTTTACACACAGTAGGAAGTTACTTTTCATAGTTAACGGTTGGGAAATCAAAGACAAGGCAGATCTGTGGTGAGGAAAGCCTGTTAAATAGGTAACACCGTTGGCTGTGCCCTTGAAAGGAGTGAGACAATTTGCAGCCCCCTTTTGTAAGGACATAATCCCATCAGGGTACCCAACCATCTTCCAAAGGCTCACCTGTAAAATCATCACCATGGTGACCTGGGGACTGAGCTGCACTCACAGCCTTTCTCCCTTTTTTTCATGGGATAATTTAAGGTCCCTTAGAAACAGGGATTGAGTAAGAAAACTCCATCCCCAAGATGGTTTCCTCCCAGAGCCTTCCATTGTGATGCACACTTTAGCTTCCATTTTCACCAAGGCCCAATCAAAGTTTGCAGCCTATTCATAGGTACTGAGACCAGAGAGTGAGACTGAACATACTACAGTGAGCCGTGTCAACCCTGAGAGGGGAGCAGTAGTTCAAAACTAGGTGCTGTGATCTTGGGGTTATGTGCTAATGCGCAAGACCCTGAGTTCAGAACCCACACAGTAGGTGGGGATCTGAATGCTGCTGTCAATGCTCCAGCTGTGTTGCATCAGCCTGAAGGCCAGCAGCAGCAGCCGTAGCAACTTCTTTTTTTTTTTTTAAAGATTTATTTATTTATTTTATTTTATGTGTATAAGTACACTGTAGCTGTGCAGATGGCCGTGAGCCATCATGTGGCTGCTGGGAATTGAATTCTGGACGGCCCAGCTCACTCTGGCGCAATACACTGTAGCTGTCTTCAGACACACCAGAAGAGGGCGTCCGATCTCATTACGGGTGGTTGTGAGCCACCATGTGGTTACTGGGATCCAAACTCAGGACCTTAGGAACAGCAGTCAGTGCTCTTGCTCAATGCGCCATCTCACCAGTCCAGTAGCAACTTCTAATAGTTTTGATTCATGGCAATCCTGGGGAAGGTGGAGTATAATAGAGTTACTTCTAAACCTGATCTGAGAGACAATTAAGTGAGGATTGAGCATGAAGTAAAGAAACTAGTTTTAGGCTACAGTTAGAAGGCCACCAAAAATAATCATTCATATTGTGGATAGAAAAACAAACACAATCCCCACAAAAACACCAGAGTTCTCACCTCAAAGGAAATAAGATAATATATTCTAGAACTGAATCTGAGTGATCATATCCAAGAGCTAGGTTACCCCAGGTTCCTTGTTCCAGGGCAGGAACAGTTTTATAGTAACAAAGAGCAGAGCTTCATAGTAGTAAAGCAAAGAGTCTCAAGGTATTTTAAAAATACAGTGAGGGGAAACACAGGAGAGGCAGTTAGAGCAAGATGGGGGAGTCTCTCCTAAGAGATCCAGATGCTGTCTGATAACACTCTTAGCTTTTGGCTTGGTGGAAGTCATAATTTCCAAAAAGGTTTCTGTCTGTTAATCACAGTTATGTTAGGTTTGGCAAGGAGTGGCTATTTCGAGGGCCAAAGCTAGCCCAAGTGGAAGTATTCTTTAGGCTCTGGATCTGCAACATTCCAGCCTCTCCATATCACTGCAGTTCCGATCAGTCAGTCGGCCTTTGCAGATGTGGTGTGGACGGGATCCCAAGCAGAGGGACAGTTAGTGTGAAGAGCTTAGGCAGGAAGGGGAGGACCATGATTGGGGTAATGGGCAGGTGGGAAAGGAGCAGCCAGGAGTAGGATGAGAGAGGCCGTTACTGCTGGAAGTGCGGCTGAGCTCCTGAGTGGTAGGCAGTGCCACTCCGGTAGTAAATGGCCTTGCTGTGTCCCAGCTGGAAAAGAGTTCTTGAAGATGCACACACCTGAGTTGTGCGGTTCTTTACATCCCTCTCTTGTCCCCAAGTAAGAGAAGCATGAATCTTGCCTCCCAGAGGTGTTAATGTCTGCTCTGTAGCACAAGCCCTAGTGATCCCCTGTGACTCAAGATCCCTGAACACAGTAGCGTAAACTGCATGTCAGTGGCTTCTTTTAAATCTCCAGCAGGCTGAGTGTGGTAGTTCACACTCTCATCATTGTGAGTTCAAGGCCAGCCTTATCTACATAGAGAATTCCAGGATAGCCAGGACTACATAAAGAGATACTGTCTCAAAACATCAAACAACACAGAAAAACCCTGTCTTGAAAAACCAATGAAACAAAACAAAGTCACTAGCAGGAGATGGAGGGTTAGCTCAGTTGAAATTTGTGAGGACTGAACTTCTGTACGGAAAAACACACTAATAATTCACAGGCAATTAAAGTACTCAAAAATATGAAATTGTGTTGTTTATCAGGCAGTGTGACTCTGTCATAACGGGGCCTAAAACTTAAGCAAACTAAAATCTCATGCAATAGCCAACTTTATTCATTGCATCAGACGATTTATACTCTGAGGGTTAAGAAGTGTCACCTGAGTAAAGTGTCAGTCACAAGGACAAGACCCACATTGCAAAATCATGTCTTTTGTAAAAGCATGTGAACAAGTAACAATAGCCAGTGGCCATGAGTAATCTAGAGTAAACTCACCTCCATTCACCTCCACCTGCTATACTTGGTAGGCCCAAAGGCACATTCAAGAACAATCCTGGGTCTCGATGGAACTGAGGAACCAAGACTCTTGTTTTCTCACAAGCACTCAGAATTCTCACAGAACTCCATTCTTGGAATGTGTCTTGACATCATGTTTTAAACTAAATATTTAACTAAACACCGGGCATCAAAACAGTGCAATTAGAAGAATGGGATACCATTTCTTTACTTACACGTGGGAAGATTTTTTTTGATGATGATGATGATGGTGGTGATGATCATGGTGGTAGTGATGGTGGTGGTGATGGTGATGATGATGATGATGATAATGATGATGTGGTCAGAATGAGAATCCTGCTCAAAGCAGCTGAGTACCAGCTTTGGGGAAGAAATTTAGAAGTGTATACAGGTACTGTAAAAATCAGCGTACCCTTTAACACAGAATTATTCTTCATTCCTAGATATTTATACCAAAGAATAGTCATAGACGCCTGTAAAGGTCTAATTACAGATTCATTATGCTTTTATTTATGATTACTTTAAAAATTGGAAGTGAGCCGGGTGGGGGTGGGGGTGGCACACGCCTTTAATCCCAGCACTTGGGAAGCAGAGGTAGGCGGATTTCTGAGTTCGAGGCCAGCCTGGTCTACAGAGTGAGTTCCAGGACAGCCAGGGCTACACAGAGAAATCCTGTCTCAAAAAACAAAAAACAAAAACAAAAACAAAGAAACAAACAAAAAAACAAAAATTGGAAATGATAAAAAATGCTTATAGTGGAGAATTAAGTACATTATGTCTGTTACAGAATATTAAAAAGCCCTTAAGTATTATGCTTCAGGAAAAGCTAAAGGCATAGAGAAAAAAAAGTGGGAGCTAGGATATAGCTCAGTGTAGAACATTTATGCAGCATGTTCAAGGCTGGGATTGCACCCCAATACTACAAAAACAAGAAAATAATAGATCTAAGAGAGCTTAATTCTTTCCCCCTCTTCCTTATCCTTCTTCTTCTTGTCTATATTTGTTAGCTGTTTATTTATTGAAAGAAACTATTCCTTAGCCCACACAGTCACATTTCATAGTTCAGAACACAGGTCAATGATGAACTTATATGAAGCTCAATCCCAAGAAATCTTTTTTTTTTTTTTTTTCGGTTTTGGAGACAGGGTTTCTCTGTGTAGCCTGGGCTGTCCTGGAACTCACTCTGTAGACCAGGCTGGCCTCGAACTCAGAAATCCGCCTGCCTCTGCCTCCCAAGTGCTGGGATTAAAGGCATGCGCCACCACCGCCCGGCCAATCCCAAGAATTTTTTACAGTCTGCAATCACTGCACTCTGAAAGAGAGCAGCCTTCCCTGTGTCTTCAAAATCTTTCATGGGATCATAATTTCTGAAGAAATCTGCATATGCCTTCTTTCTTGGTTCAGCCTCACCAAACTTACAGAAGCTGCAGCTCCCAAGAGCCACAGTGAATACGCCAATGGTACTTATGCGATAACAATAGGAACCTGCGGAAGCTTGGCCAGAAGACCACACAGCTGAAGTTGCCACAACACAGTGAGAGTCATGAGAATGATTGTCCTCCACCAGCGTCTTTCAGTTCTGGGAGAAATGAATGGTGTTCCAGCAGCATGCAAGCGCACAAGTGCATGGAAGACCATTGACTGTAGCAAAAAAGGAGTTCACTTTTTCATTGTAAAATAAAATTTTATGGGACAGCCTAGGTTGTTTTGTATTGTGCTGAGGATTGGATGAGGGCCTCACCCACCCTGAGCATGAATTGCACCACTGGGGACTAAAATCAGGGCTCTCTCACCGAACTAAGCCCTACTCCCAAAATGACGTCTGTTTTAAGGAAAAGAGTCAGATACAAATGACATGATATGACTCCATTTTTTTTTTTAATTTCTGGATTAGAAAAACACATAGCAGAGATGGAGAGATGACTCAGTAGTTAAAGGCACTGGCTGCTCTTCCAGAGGACCTGGGTTCAATTCCCAGCACCCACATGACAGCTCACAACTGTCTATAACTCCAGGTCCAGAATATCTGACAGTTTCACACAAACGTACATGCAGGCCAAACACCAATGCACATAAAATAAAAATAAACCATTTAAAAAAAAAAAAGACAAATCCTCGGAATGGAAGGTAAGTTAGTTCCCCACTCTTCTTCAAACTCGTGGCCTCTTTTACCATCAGATGCTAGTGCACGCATATGTGTATTTGCATACGCGTACATATTCCTAAGTATGGCTTGTTACATTCATATAATATTCCTTGTATGTTTTTAGGGTTAACCACTTGGCACTGGACAACCAATTGGTGTGTTCTTCCCTGCAGAGGGTCACCCCTCCCACTCTTGGCTTTACTCACTTGCCTGTGCTTTACCATGTAGTATTGAGGCCTTGTGGGCTTTTTCCCATACAGTTTGGCTCACATTTGGGCAGTCATGTTGGTGAGACTTTTTCTGATATTGCTTGGAGACACAGTTTCACAGGCAAGGTCCTCTGGCTCTTACAATAGTTCTACCTCTTCTGTAGGTGTAGGAATGTTTTCTAAATGCACCCATTGAGACTGGGCTCCACAACTCTGTATTTTAATTGCTTGCAGATTTCTGTAATTGTCTATTGCAAGGAGAAGTTTCTTTGATGAAGGGTGAAGACTACCCATATCTGTCAGTGTAAGGACAAATGTTTATAGATTGTTGTTAGCCTGGAGAGATGGCTCAGCAGTTAAGAGCACTGACTGTTCTTCCAGAGGTCCTGAGTTCAATTCCCAGCCGTCACATGGTGGCTCACAACCATCTGTCATGGGATCTGACGTACTCTTCTGGTGTGTGTCTGAAAACAGCTACAGTGTATTCATATAAATAAAAAATAAATAAATCGCCGGGCAGTGGTGGCTCATACCTTTAATCCCAGCACTTGGGAGACAGAGGCAGGCAGATTTCAGAGTTCGAGGCCAGCCTGGTCTACAGAGTGAGTTCCAGGACAGCCAGGGCTACACAGAGAAACCCTGTCTCGAAAAACCAAAAAATAAATAAAATAAATAAATAAATTCTTAAAAAAATAAAATAGATTGTTGTTAAGGGATAATCTGGTTTAGTAAATTAGTAATTCCAATAACCATGATTTCACTAGCCTTGGATAGTTAGTTTCCAGTACCAGGTTAGGTATCCCTGTTGATTACCACCAAGTTATGTGTGCCACCATTGCACTGGTAGGGTTCCGTGGCGTGCTGGTCTTGTTATGGTTCCTAGGTTATGGAGCCGGGGAAGATTCTTGTTTGTTGTGGTGGTTGGAATAATAACAGGCCCATAGGTTCATATATATGAATGATTAGTCACCAGGGAATACCATTATTCGAGAAGGAGTAGGAGGGGTGGCCTTTTGGAGGAAGTGTGTCACTGGGGATGACCTGTAAGGTTTGTAAAGCCCATGTCAGGCACAGTATCTTGCTTTCTCTGCCTGCAAATTAGAATATAGCTCTCAATTACATCTCCAGAATCATGCCTGCCTGCATGCTGCCATGATGATGAGAACTAAACCTCTGAAACTATAAGCCAGCCCTCAGTTAAATGATTTCTCTTGTAAGAGCTGCCTTGTTCTATTGCCTTCACAGCAATAGAACAGTGCCTAAGACATTGCCTTTAGAAGCTTGCATTGTGCCTTCTGGTACCTGGGAGCACTCAGGTCAGTTCCAGCTCGGGGGTCTTAGGGACCGTTCTGAAGTGTATGATGTCTTCAGCACCAGGGGCTTACCTTTCACCTCTGCTAGGAAATCAAGGTATATAGTAGATTTACTTTTAGATTTTTGAGAATTCTCCATTCTAATTTCCTTAGTGGCTGTACTAGGTCAGAATTCTGCCAATGATGAATGGGAGTTCCCTTTCTCCCACGTCCCCTCCAGGATTTATGTTGGTTGTTCTCTTGATTGTTGCCATTCTGATTGGGGCAAGATGAGATCTTGAGCTTGCTTTGATTTGTATTTTTCTAATTGCTAGAAATGATGGACTATTTTTTAGTTATTATTTTTCTTTTGAGACAAGTTCTAGGCTTCTCTCTCTCTCTCTCTCTCTCTCTCTCTCTCTTTATCTCTCTCTCTCTTTCTCTCTCTCTCTCTCTTTCTCTCTTTTAAAGATTTATTTATTTGTGTATATGAATACACTGTTGCTGTCTTCAGACACAACAGAAGAGGGCATCAGATCCCATTACAGATGGTTGTGAGCCACCATGTGGTTCCTGGGAATTGAACTCAGGACCTCTGGAAGAGCAGTCAACGCAGTTCTCTTAACCACTGAGCCATCTCTCCAGCCCCTCATTTTTCAAATGGATCGTGCTTTTTAAATTTTGGGAGTTTGGTTTTTGGGGAATGAGTCTTGATTTTTGATTTTGAGTTACGTGTATATTGTGGATATTAAGCCTGGCAAAGGTTTCCTCCGTTCTGTGGGCTTCCTCATCATCCTGTTGGTTGGTTTAGCTATGCAGAAGCTTCTTAGCTTCATGAAGCCCTCCTGCACATATGTCCACATAAACATACTGGAAATAAAGTAATAGAGTAAAGCAGACCAAGGACTGACAATCTAAATTTTCTTTAGGAGGTGGGTTTCACAAATATTCATTTTCTTACTGTGATTCATAATGTGAATATATTTTTTGTATTGAATGTTATATTATGACATGTAATTTAGGGATAGAAAGTCTGAGGGAAAGGCCATCAAAAAGTATTACAGTCAATAATTAAACCAGGTCTTTTTTGAAAAGGAAAATAAAAAACTTAAAGTGGAAAACAATTCCTATGGGAAGCATGTTTACCTGGAACTGCAACATTCAGAATTCACTTTAGAATTCTGTTGAGGTGCATGCATTCACACCTCTGCTGTCTTACCTCAGACCTATGAGGGAGTCAACACACTAATGATTTCCTTTTAAACTGTACCTTTAAAAAGTAAGACATAAACTGAACACAGTGGTGCATGCCTTTAATCCTAGCTTGGGAAGCACAGGCAGAGCTACACAGTGAAACCCTGTCTCAAAAACATAAAAACAACAACAACAAAATTAGAACTAAGGTATGGACATAAAAGTATTGCTAAGGCATTTTTCATAAAAAGACTTAAATGTCTTTCCTCTAATTTGTGCATACTCTGTTTAACCCTGTTTGCTCATTTTCTCACAGTCCTTAGTTTTAGAAAGACAATGAATATGAACTTGTTATCATCCAAGCTCTTACTGTGTTAAACTTTAACAATATCAGGTGACACTGCTAAACCCTGGTCGGGGTCTTGTCTCAGATGAACGGG
This sequence comes from Mastomys coucha, assembly GCF_008632895.1. Lineage (NCBI taxonomy): Eukaryota > Metazoa > Chordata > Mammalia > Rodentia > Muridae > Mastomys > Mastomys coucha. The sequence goes on from NW_022196911.1 coordinate 57,348,243, forward strand.
CCAACTCTGTCCCACCGTGTTTTTATAGGGAGGTTCTAGTAGAACCCAGGTCCCATCCTCTAAAGCATATGTTGTCTGTATCTGCTTTGTTGAAGCTACGGGGCCACAGAGCACAACAGAGACCCTATAAACCAGAGTGTTTCCAACCTAGCCTTTACAGAAGTGTGCTGGCCCTTGGCTTAGATAAAGCCATGAAAGATCTATTGTTCAAATCCTGTTGGGTTTGTATTTCAGATAGCAAGGAACAAGGCTTCAGGTATCCAGGATCTGTTTGAAATTTTATCCAAATCCACTCTGTTTGTTGTTTTCTATTAGGAATATAAGAAGCAGAAGATGCCGGCACAGTCATTGAGGGACAGACAGATAGGTTTGAGCCAGGTTTAAACTTGTTAACTAGGACCTTCATCTTCTCTTTTGGAGAAAAAAGTCAGCCTGGTGACATCTGGATTTGAATCTGGACAGAACACCCACATTGTAGGCAGTTGCACTCTTCCCTCTCTGAGTTCCCACAGAAGGGCACGGTTTCATGTTAGTCCAGAAACAAGCAGCCTATGAAATATCAGGCCATTTCGAGCTCTGTGTGTGTTTTCCTTTTCGAGACAAGTCTCTTGAGGGCTACAATTCAAGGAATGTAAAAATGTTCTGATTTATTTATTGTCTTCTGAGAGACTTTTCTTGACTTCATTATAAATATAGATTCCCAGGGGGCTGGAGAGATGGCTTAGCCTATGAGAGACCCTGCTGCTCTTCTACAGGACCCAAATTTGGTTTCTAGCATCCACTTCAGGGAGCTCACAACTACCTGTAACTCTAGCTCTAGGGATCCAACACCTTCTTCCGGCCTTTTTGGACAGCCCCAACACATATACACACACCTCCTAGCACATATAAATATAAATAAAACTTAAAAAAATACTCTCAATGAAAAATGACTGTCATCATGCTCTTTCCAGAGAACTGTATTCATCCATTGTGAATACAGTGGATTGTGAAGGCATGCAAAATAAGGCGCAGGTTATCTTAAAAGCTGAAGTAGCATTAGAACTTGTTGGAAAATAAAGATTAAAAAACAAACAAACTTTAGTTTTCCCAAGTTGTGACACACACTCACTTTCTCCTAGTGTCCACTTTTCCAGCTGGTTTTCCTTGGGGGCCCCTCTCACTTTCCCTCTACAATGTGCATAGCTCATGGGTGAGACTACCATATAAGAGCTGCATTTGGAGCAAAACTATGAAGCAAAAGCTCTGTTCAGTGGTTTGTACAGCAAGTGAGGAGGCCACATCCCCTTGTATATGCGAATCCCAGAGAAGCAGCAATGACCTTCTGCACCCATCAGTTCCTTCCCTGGGAATGTTAGAGATGAATGGAAATTATTCTAAGATATGAAACCTGGGCTTTGTTGGCAGTCATAGTTTTGCCACGGCAGAGTGAGTGACCGTAATTGAACCAGGACAGGTCTCCTTAAAGATTTCTTACAAGATAGCTCTGGGCTAGCACTGGTGAGCTTCCGTTTCCGGAGAGTTCCTCTCATCCCATGCCCTCACTGTTCTCACAAAGGCTGGTTCATGTTGAGCACCTTTCCCTCTGCTTATCTGCAGTGTAGCCTGTGCTAGGCTCCAGAAAAACCCTGGGAATGGCACCACTTGTAAGGTTCCCCAGCTGTCAACCTTCACCGCACGTGGCTGAAGGATTAAGCCAGTCCCTAGGGAAGCCTGCTCTCCTCTGGATTTTCGCCCATCAGCCTCTTGTCCTCTCTGCTCCTTCTGCTTTGTTTCCTTTCAGTGCATTTCGTCTGTGGATAGGAGCCTGGCGTTGTGGTCCATGACTATAATCCCAGCACTTGGGAGGCTAAGGCAGGAGGATGGAGAGTTCCCGGACAGCATGGAACTCTCTATGTGTCTCCAAAAAACTAAACCAAACCAAAAAACAACCCTGTAAATAGAATTGTCAGTGAGTGATTGGAATTCTCTTAAGGCCTGAGTCCTCCTGGTGATCACGGAACCCCAACTGTGTGTTTAGATAGATTGAGGTGTGAACGGGGACACAGGCCCTAGCATGAATGTGCCTCAAAGACATTATGCCAGGTAAATTTAAGGTGAGTCCAAAACAAAACAAAACAAAACAAAAACAAACAAACAACAACAACAACAACAAAAAACCCACGTTATATAATTGTGTTTACATGAAAGGTCTAAAATAGGAAAATCACAGAACAGCATCAGTGGTTGCCAAGAGCTTATGGGGAGGGTAAAAGGGCAGGAAGGAATGTTTAAGAGTACAAAGAGGCCGGGTGGAGGTGGCGAATGCCTCTAATACCAGCACTTGGGAGGCAGAGGCAGGCGGATTTCTGAGTTCGAGGCCAGCCTGGTCTACAGAGTGAGTTCCAGGACAGCCAGGGCTATACAGAGAAACCGAAAAGAAAAGAAAAGAAAAGAAAAAAGAAAGAAAGAAAGAAAGAAAGAAAGAAAGGAAGGAAGGAAGGAAGGAAGGAAGGAAGGAAGGAAGGAAGGAAGAAAGGAAGAAAGAAAGAAAGAAAAAGTTAATTCAAGGTCATTGTCAGCTATGTGTGTCTGGTCTACGTGACACCTAGTGTTGAAGAACAAAGAGGCATTTTGCAGATAAGTTTTGCTCTGCATGTGGTGTGCGCTCTCTGTGTGACACACCATGCTTGTCCTGTTGGTCATTGTGGTAGCCTACCTACATAGCATTTCACTTTTGTTCATGATTGTGTACACCAGGCTTCCAGGGAGTCCCTGGAAGTCTCTGTCTCCTCCCATTTTACCCTAGGAGTACTGGGATTGCTGTGGCAAACTGCTGGCCTAGCTTTAAATAGGTTCTGGAAATTCAAACTCAGTCTTCACATTTGCATGACAGTGTCCATTGAGCCATCTCCACCCTGAAAACCTCTTTGGTGTTTTGTTTTTTCCTTTTCTGGCAGCAATTGAGAAACCTCTTTTGAAGGTTCTAGACAGTTTTGTGTTCTATAAAACTGAAGATTTAAATTTTTGCTTGGTACTAAATATTGTTTTCTTCTGGAAAATATCACAGATCCAGAGTCCCTGACATACCCTATCTGTTCTCACATGTGTTGGAACCGTTCACCCTTCTACCATGGACCCTGAGCATCTCTGAGGAGTGGGGTTGTCCTGGTGTAGCCCATTGAGCTATTGGTTCTGAGAAAGGTGTGGCCCGGTCTTTTATTCTGATTGTGAATTTTTTTTCAAAATCTTTTAATTTCTAGAGTTTTTGCTGTAGATAGTTTCAACTCTATTTAAAGATTCCTATCATGTATATTTTTCTAATGGACTTTGTTTTATTTCAGTTACTATGTCTGACATAGGTGTTCACAGCACCAAATGAATATTCTCATTAATGTTTCATTTGTTACATCTTTGTGCATCACCTATCCTGATCACTTGTCTTTGGTGTTTTTCCTGTAGTTATTTTAGGTTGACAGTTAACCTGAAACCCCCTCTAATAGTGATGCTTAGCTTATTCATACTTTTGTAGCTATTAATATATTTTCTATAACTCTTGCTATCTTAATTCCTTTTTTCCCTCGATTTCCACTCATCGAATAGCTATGTGGTAAGGTATGTGAGCTGTGGTATTTTGAAGTTTATAGCTAATGTTCATTTTTTATCAAATTTGAGTGGAATGACAGATCTTTTCTAATCAAACAGTTGTTTTTCATTTTGTTTTTAGTGTAGACTATGAAGCCAGTGAATTAGTGAGAAATGTTCTCCCTCTCTCCCTCTCTCTCTCCTCTTATTTATTTACTTACTTGTTTATTTGTATTTTGACTTCTTTGTTATTTCAGCTGGCTCTGTTGTAGTGAGAGATCAGTGTTGCAAGCAGAGCCTAGGACCAGCTGCTCTTGCCAGGGACACTTTCTGGGGAAGATAAGTTAAAGGTCTTTGTACTGGCCAGGTCAACAGGCATCTCCTCTTGGGTTCATTAGTCCATTTCTAGTCACTGCAATAAAATTAAAGCTGGGCAGTTTATAAAAAAACAAACAAAGAAACAAAAAAACAAAACAAAAAAAAAGCAAGGAAGTAGGTGTGTTGAAGGGGTGGGTATGGAGACAGGAATGTCTCTGGAGCTCACCAGCCAGCTTTGCTACCTAAATTAATGAGGCTTAAGTGAGAGACACTGTCTTAAAAGTAAGATGGGTGGGCAGGCAGGATTTCTCAGTGGGTAGAGATGATTGCACTTAGCCCTGACAACCTGAGCTGATCTTACGGTACCTTGAGGTAGCAAGAGAGAACTGAGTCCCCAGAGTTTTCCTCTGCTGTCCACATCCATGCCGTGGCACACATGTCTAAATACACACACACACACACACACTGTCCACATCCATGCCGTGGCACACATGTCTATTTACACACATACACACGCGCACTGTCCACATCCATGCCGTGGCACACATGTCTATTTACACACATACACACACGCACGCACGAGCGCTCGTGCACATATATACATACACATTCTAGAGCATCATAATATGAGCAGAATTATGTTGTTTTCTACAAAATTGTCTTTCCACACAAGCCTGCAGTGTGGGTCTAATTCATTTGGATCCAGGATCCTTACAGGTTTTCTAGCCATGGGAGCAGGTCATAGCCCCCCACTGGAGCTTTAATTCTGGAAGACTGTGGTGTTATCACTGTAAACTCTCCCTTGAGAAATGACATCTGAACCATGATTCGGTCAGGGCTGTGTGAAGACAAAGGTGACACATGCAGGTTGAACCTTACGACATTATGCTAAGTGAAATCAGCCTGTCACAGAAGGACACATACTGTATAGTTGACAGGATGAGTGTAAGGTGGAAAGAGTGTCAATTTAGGAGAATGCATAAAAATGTATTCCACATATGCAGTGACGTGCACATGCCAGGGTAGTTATTACAGCAGCACTTGGAACAGAAAGGCCTGGCAGCAACAGAAACAGCTCTGAGCATTCTTAGTGAGTGGTCTTATGCTATCTCAGGAAAATGAAGTGCACGCTGGGGAGGGAGGGAAGAGCGAATGTCAGGTGTTCATCCTCGGGTCATGCTGTTCTGCGTGCTTATCTGTCTCAGGTGCATTTCCTCTTGATTACAGTCCTGTGTGTTTCATATTGTGTTGCTTTTCTTGTTACCGTGATAGAAAGCCTGATTAGAATCAACTTAAAGGAGAAAGGGTTAGCTTGGGCTCACAGTTTGAGAGGATACAATCAGTCTATTGTGATGTCCAAAGGACCACAGGCAGCTCGGGGTAGTAGGGATAGGCAACTAGGGTCCCTTACGTCCTCACATCTCTGTGAATGCAGAGGAAGGGGCATGCCTAGCTGACTTTCTCTTTCTCTCCCTTTTTTTTTTCTTCTTTTTTTTTTTTTGGTTGGGTCCAGGATCCCAGCCAGTGGCACAGTGCTGCCCATATTCAGAGTAGGACTTCTTCCCTAAATGCACATTCTCCTGAAACGTCCTCGGAGACACATCCAAAGGGTGTACTTCACTAATGCCGTAGGCATTTCTTAAACCTGCAAGTTGACAGTCAGAGTTAAGCACCACACATATGCATTTCAGAGATATGGAGATTATGGCTTAACAACTTTTTGTTTTTGTTTTTGTTTTTTTTTTTGGTTTTTTTTTTTTTTTTTTTT
>NW_022196911.1:57353970-57367714 GCF_008632895.1 Mastomys coucha
GAAATCCGCCTGCCTCTGCCTCCCAAGTGCTGGGATTAAAGGCGTGCACCACCACCGCCCGGCCCATGGCTTAACAATTTACAAAGCAATCAATCAGAAGCTCTAGGAAGTGACCAAGCTTTGGATCCACTCTCCTGGTCTCTTCTTTGTAGCATTTTATCTGTGTGTGTGTGTGTGTGTGTGTGTGTGTGTGTGTGTGTGTATGTGTGTGTGTTGTGGGGGCAGGAATGCTCACCAGGCAGTGCTGTCCATAGGAATCTATGATGATGGCTCTGGTATTTATCTGCAGTGTCTGATCCAGTAGCCATAGATGGGGCTATTGAGTACTTCAAAAGTGGCTAATGGGGCTGAGGAATTAAAATTTTTATGTTATAATTTCAGTGAATTAGTGACTATTGTGCAAGTGGAAGCAAAAGAAAAGACTAAATGAGTGGTTTTCAAACTCTCTCTACCTTTAAAAAGCTTATTCAGAAATGGGAGTTGCAGGACTAGGCTCCGTAACTAACTGGTTCAAAACCCCTGATACAATCCAGCCTCTTGGTAAGACACAGGAGACTGAAGGCCTGAAATGCTGACTCATCTTCCTGGAGTCATAGTCACACCACTGCTTTCATGACAAAGGAAAGAGGTCACAATCTGAGTTGTGTTTTCCCTCCTTTATGTAATAAAGGAAAGAAAGAGCATCCCCTAGACTTTCGTCTCCTGGGTTCCTAGAACTCTGTAGGGAGCCCTGGTAGTGACCACAGATTGTCCCCTCTACTTCCCAGACAAGTATGTCTTGTCCTGCCTGTTGTTTCACATCTGGTGCATCAAACAGGTCAGGAACCATGTTTCATCATATCTGTATGTCTCTCAGTACTTGATACACAAAACAGCTGGTTATAGCTACAAATATAAGAACCACAAGGCAGATTCCACCCTGGGCAGTTTGGATATAAAATGTCCCCAATGGCTCAAGTGTTAATGACTTGGGCCCAGCGAGGGGTGCTGTTAAATTAGAGATGTATGGTCAAGCTCGTAGCTGAACGAGTACTAGGAGGTGGGGCCTAATGGAAGGAGTCGGTCATGGAGGTGGGCCTTTGAAGGGTGTACCATTTTATATATACAATTTATTCTTACTGGTGTTGTGTTTGCATATAATACCACGTGTACGGGTGAGAAGCTGCCATGTGGTTTCTGGGAGTTGAACCTGGGTCATCTGGGAGAGTAGATAGTGCTCTTACCTGCTGAGCCATCTCTCTAGCCCTGAAGGATATGCCTTGTTCTTACCTTTGACTTGCTTATTCATTCTGACTTCCAAGAAATGAGTAGCTTTCCCTCTGCTATATCCTTGCTGCAGGGATAAACAACGGGCGGTAGCCGGGAGCACAAATGAACCTTTCTTCCTTAAAGTTGTTTCTTTGGGTGTTATGTTATACCGTTAGCGCTGTCCAGTGAACACCTACAGAGTTGAATCATTAATAAAGATGGCTAATTCCTTGAGTGAATTAGTGGCTGTAGATAAGCTTCAGTTAGAAGGAACTGTAGATTCTGGGATGCCTGTGCCTGGAATGTGGATACCAATACAGCTGACAGATAGCCATGTGCTTTACAGAAAACGTAACTGAAGAAGAATAAAGCTAGTTACTTAATAGAAAGGTAGTTTCTTTATTAGTTTTTTGTCTCTCCCTTTACAAGACAATCGAAGTAAACAAAGGAAGGGCTTACTCTGGCCTCATACTTTGAGGGTATAGTCCGTCATGGTGGAGAAGTCAGAGCAGCAGGAACCTGAAGCAGCTGGTCACATTGACTCCAAAGTCAGAAAAGAGGAATGAAAGTTGCTGTTAGCTCTTTTACTCAATTTCATTCAGTCCGGACCCCAGACCAGGAAATGATGCTGCTCAGCGTGTTCCCCACCTCAACAAGCCTGCTCTAGAACACCCCCTACCCATTTGCCTAGAGATTTGTTTCCATCAAGATTCTAAATCTTCTTAAGTTAAGAATGAAAATTAATCCTTACCGTAGTAGAGGAAAGAAATTTTGGGGAAGAAAACCTCAGGCTTCTCCAGGGGCACAGGTCACGGTCTAGCCTGAGAGTTCGTTGTAGAAAATCATTAGGATGCCATAGGAGAGGCCGACACTGAGTCAAGACCTGCCATCTTTCTTCACCAGGGTTGGCTGTGCCGAGGCCAGCACTACTATTGAAGCTGCCACAGGGAGAGGCAGCTCTGCATGTGTTTGTACCAGCCCCTTGGGTTTGGAGTTACTGGACAGCAAAGCTTAGAGTCTACGGTGATGTTGAGCTCCTGTGAAGCTGAGGAGTCCAGAGAACCTCAGGAAGGAAATGTGGGTGGAGTCTGCTATTTTTAAGTAAAAAAGAAGAAACCTGAGGGAGAAGCAAGAACACAGGAGTCCTGTGTTGATCCCTTTGTGTTGCTCCAGCAGAATGTCTTCTGTAGCATTATTTTTAAGCCATGTCTGATCTAGAACACAATTCTAGAAGTGGTGGTGTACAGGTGCACCATGATAGCATCCATGGGATTTGGGGGTTCTTACTGAAAGCCCCACAGAAAAAGACAAAAAAGTAAAGGTCCCTGTGCCTCAGAGCCTAGCTGCAGTCAGGTGGACACCCATCTTTTCTCTGGCCTGTTTTTTCCCCTTACTCAGTTTTCCAGTGAATCAGGTGGTGCCAGCCTGTGATGAGGGAAGATCTCCAATCATAGAGTAGTCTTCTGCGAGACACCGGGAGCTCGCAGAAGCAATCCCTATTGGCTCCTTGGACAAACTTCCAGAAATTGACATCTAAAATGAATCATTTTAAGCCAACCACTGAGCCATGTCTTCCATTTTAAGAAGAGTTGCAGTATCTCCCTGAACATCTCTAGTGACAAAGCTTCCCCAGTGGAGTGTTCCCTCTCTGCCATCCATCCCTTGGTTCTTGCCCTGTAAACACACAACCCTGGCTAGACTGACGAGCTAACTCAATGATCAGCTCTTCCAGACCACAACCCCTCTCTGTTACTCCAGTGGGAACAAAGACTTGGAGGAGTTGTTTTAAGGTGAACTTGTCTAAGTCTTTAACCTTAATATAATTCTGATTAAAACCACAATTCTTTCTCCTCCGATTTAACAAAATAGTCTTTTTTTTTTTTTAAATTATCGGGGGTGGGATGGAATATGGGTAGGGGGTAGCTAAAACAAGCTGACAAAATGACTTAATGGGTAAAGGCATTCACCGTCAAGCCCAGTGCCCTGCATTCATCCCCTGGAGTCCACATGCTTAAAGGAGAGTACTGATCCCCACAACTTCTCTGACTTGTACACATGCTGCGGCCTACATGTGTACACATTCATGTATACAAAAGCGGGTTTTAAAAAAGAATGGTGGTGAGAGAAGACTTGCCATGATTAGGGCTACACCATGGGGTTCAGTGGTTAGATCAAGTGCTTTGCAAGTTTGAGAACCAGAGTTTGGATCCTCAGAAGCTATGTAAATTCTGGGTAGGAGAAGTCTCCTGCCTGCCATTCAATCGAGTCTCGGAAGCTGAAAATCGGGGATTCCCTAGAGCAAACTGACTAGCAAGACTAGCTATATATGTGAGCTCTGAGTTTAACTGTGAGTCCCTTCATCAGTAAGTAAGGTGGGAAAGCATTCAAGGATGACACCCAGCATCAGCCTTGGGTTTTTACATGTGGTGAAGTCAAGGCGGCAGAGACTTAGGGAGCTGGTCATACCCACCGCCAAGAACAGATGAGAGGGCATGCATCCTACTTGTCTACTGACTTATGCTCAGCTTGATCCCTCTTCTCTGTAGGAGCCCCTGACTCGGTGCCATCCAGGTCGGCTAGATCTTCCCACAGACAGGCCCACAAGCCAATCCTGTGTAGCTAATCTCTTACTTAGATTCTCTTTCCAGATAGTTCTAAGTTGTATCAAATACTAAGGAGGAATAGTGAAAGTGTTCTAGACATCTCTCACTAAATAACAAGCCACCTAAAACTTAATGGAGTAGAGTAACAACTAATTGATTTTTTTCCTCCCAGCAAACCCACAATTTAGACTTGAATTCTTTGCTTCACAATGTCTGGAACCTCACATGACCAGAGACTGGGACAGGTTCAGTGTGCTGGGCTCCTCCATAGAGTTCCCACACCTCTGAGGTCCAGACAGAGGTTTCCATGAGTGCTGGGTAGAAACTTCAGAATTATTTATGACCTGCCTGGGAAGTCCCAGCAGTCACTTCCTGCATATGCAAACCAATTACTCAAGTCCATTCTAGATCCAAAGAAAATGATGCTGGGCTTCTAAACCACGGCTGAGGAGAAGCATCTCCATCCCTCATGAGACCGAACATCGCTTCCTGTGTTCTAGGCAGCAGAGTCTCTTTGGTGTGTCACTGGTTTGTTTTGCCAATCTTTACTCGACCTATCACTTATAAGGATATATTCTAGTTGTTACTCATTTGCTGCATATATTGTTTTTAATTTTTGTCATACAGAAAATTATAGAGTCAGACTTCTCAGGCCTTTTATACATTTCAGTTTTGTGCTTTTCTAGTTTATTTTTGTTGTTGTTGTTGTTTTCAAGACCGGGTTTCTCTGTGTAGCTCTGGGAGTCCCGGAACTTAATCAGTAGACCAGGCTGGCCTCAAACTCGGAGAAATCTGCCTACCTCTGCTTCCAGAGTGCTGGGATTAAAGGCGTGCACCCACCGCTGCCTGACCAATTTTGTGCTTTTAATGGTTTACTTCCTGAGACTATGAAGCTAATGGTTTTCTTCTAACATGTTGAAATTTTTTTAAAAAATTTATCCACTGACAGAAGCAAGGGCAGTCCTGTAGCTTCGAGAACTGGCATGGGAGCCAAACACAACAGTGGCAGAAGAGAGAGTCAGAGGGGGCAGCTGGGCAGCTGATTGTGTGGGGGAGACCAGCCAGAAGGAGAGAGCTGTGCAGAGAGGAGCCCCCAAAGCCTGCTTACAGATGTCTATGGTCCATGGTGAAGGGCTGTGCCACAGATGTGCAGGGCAGGGTCTCTCTGGCTTCTCCAGATAAGCCGAAATGAAAGCAGAGAAGCTAGAGTTGAATGCATACATGCATTTCCCAGAGGCGAGGACTGGCTTGCTGACACAAGTGCATAGCAGACACTGCAGGCTGTATTTCTTTCTGCTTCACCAGAACACAGCCATCTGTGCTTACACCATCTCTGTATACCTTCAAACTAAGTTTGCTCCTCCCTAAACTGTTATTATATATGCTCAGTCTCAGGGAGGAATGAACACCTTTTTTTTTTTTTTTTTTTTTTTTTTTTTTTTTTTTTTTTGAGTCGGGGTTTCTCTGTGTAACAGCCCTGGCTGTCCTAGAGCTTGTTGTGTAGATCAGGCTGGCCTGAAACTATGGAGCTCTGCCTGCCTCTTCATCCTGAGTACTAACTATGATTAAAGGCATGTGCCACTACCACCCAACAGGAACGAACCAATTTTATCCTCTACATCTGTAAATTGCCACTTTTACAAACCCCAAAATAAAATAACTCAGTCCTGAGAGGTTGTGGCAGTAAAGTCCTATCTGCCTGGGACATCCTAGGAGTGAAGACATTTAGATCACTGTCTCAGACAGCTGGCTCCTGAGGAGTGAGTGTACAGTGTGTTCTAATCTGCCTCCTGCCTCTCCCAGAAGCTCTGCTCCTTTGATCTGTTTTTTCAGCTTCAGCACTTAATGGCACACACAGTCCCTACAAAGGAATCAACAGGAGAAGCTTCGGGCTCCTCCGAGAAGATGGAGTGGTGGGAGAAAAGGTCATTGCCCGACCCAGCTGTGTCCTCAGTGGAATTGAGCTCAGGGCGCATTTCAGTCGAGTTCTGTAGCTTCTTTCCCCTGTGGCTAAGTGTTTCCACCAGATGTTACTGTTTCTAGGCAACACAAAGCAAGTAAGACAGTTTTCATGGAGCACACAGTCTGGGTGGTAGGGTTTTGCTTTGCTTTCTGTCCAGCTGTGTTAAGGGTCTTGCCTGCATTCACCTTGTGGAACTGTGACCACACTCAGATGCTCCAGAGAAGCCTTCGCTATTCAGCAAAGTCAGGGTCTTGGCCTCTTGTGTATGGTCCATGTGTTCATTTTCTCATATTTTTGTTTCACTGAGAACAATTCTGTATCTTACCACTTTTTATTTTTAAAGTAGTCTTCTTTGGGATGGTAGGTCTTACATCTGAGATATTTCCTTTCATTAAAAAGCACTTGGGAGCCAGGTGATGGTGTTACACAACTTTAATTCCACCACTCAGGAGGCAGAGGCAGGTGGATCTCTGTTAGCTTGAGGCTAGCCTAGTCTACAGAGCAAGTTTTAAAATAGTCGAGGCTACACAGAGAAACCCTATCTCAAAATCAAAGCAAAGCAACACAAAAAAAGCTCTTGGGAGTCAGAGGCAGATGGCCCTATGTGAGTTATGAGCTAGCCTGGTAATCATTGGAAGTTTCATACTAGACGGATTGCATATCTCCTAGCTCAAAAAATAAAAATGGGGCTAACCTCAGGAAGCCCAGTGGAATAGTTTGGCTGAGAATGGCCCCGATAGCTCTTGTTTGAATGGTTGTTTCCCAGTTAGTGGAACTGTTTGCAAAGGATTAGGAGATGTGGCCTGTTGGTGGAGGTGTGTCACTGGGGATGGTTTTTCAAAAGAGTTATTACCAGTGCTAGATTGAGGATCAAGGTGTGAGCTCTCAGCTGTTCCTTTGCTCTAGCATCATGGACTCTAACCCCCTGAAACCATAAGCCTAGTCAAGTGCTTTCTTTTATAAGTTGTCTTAGTCATGCTTATCACAGCAATAGAAAAGTAGCCAAGGCACCTAGCTGTCTTACTCCTTTTCCTTCCTTCTCAGTGAGGATAACCTATGCCCGCCTTCTGCCCCCTAGGCCTCTCTGAGATCTACAGCTCAGTCTGTAGATGGGTGCACAGGGGACAGTAATGCAAGTCCTGTGCCTCTTCCAATACAACATAAAGGGAAAACATCTAACAAAGCACTCATTAATTCACCTATGTTGGTTTATCCTCATCCACATAAAGCAAAAATCATGAACATGAACAAACTATGCCACCCCATACAAGGGCTACCTCGTTCACAGACACGTGCCTCAGTGGTTGGTAGTGAAGCCACTTTTGCAATCATCATAGAAAGCACGTCTTGAAATGTGTATGGTTCTTCACAGGCTGATGGTCGTCTCACTATTGAGTGTCATAATATACTCCTTTTCAGCAGTTTAGCTGGTATGTTCACACTCTTAGTATTCAAATGGAATTAGAGCCCATTTTAGGACTTGGGGTATAACTCAGTGGTACTTGCCTACCATGCACAAGGTCCTGGGTTCAATATCCAGAATTGAAGATAAGAAAAACACAAAATAATACAACAAACCAAAAAATAACCTCGCTGCTCAGTTCTTTTAAACTCCTAAAAGCTAGGACCATTCCAGATAGCATTCAGAGAAGGACTGTGGCTCTCTTGGTAATAAAAAGGATGATGTTTTATTTGACAGTTTGATGATCCTGGAGTGAGTATAAATAATAATACACACCATAGCTGCTTTGCCTCCATCTCTGCCAGTGTCAGACAGTAAGAAGTCTTAAACACAGGGAGCAGTTTACATGTAAGAGAGACATGTCCCAGACGTTGGCTTTGACCACCTACTAGATTTGGAATTTCTAAAACAAGCCATTATAAAAAGTGGGGACACTTTATCTCCTTGTATAGTTTCCATGTGCATTTATGTGCCACTGAGGTGAGACCACATTAAAATGTCTAAGGTTTGTTTTTTTCTTTATTATTATTATTATTATTTTGGTTTTTTGAGACAGAGTTTCTCTGTGTAGCCCTGGCTGTCCTGGAACTCACTCTGTAGACCAGGCTTGTCTCGAACTCAGAAATCCACCTGCCTCTGCCTCCCAAGTGCTGGGACTAAAGGCGTGTGCCACCACCGCCCGGTTATATTTTCTTATTACTTTTGGAAAGGGGATGTATGTAACACTGAGGCCAGAACCTGGGTACTCATGCATGAGAAGCAAGTCATTTATCACTGAACCACCCCAATTCTGAGTTCAATCCCCAGAACAATCAATCAGTTAATCAATCAATCCATAAAGCAAAATATGCCTCATCCCCTAAGGAGGGTCTGTGGGCCAGTCTACTTGGACCCATATGCACTTCTGCTCTCCTAGGAGGATAGGTGATTTTGTTTGACTTTTATTCCTGAGGGGGGAAAATGTTCATGAGATTCTAGTCCTAATGCATTACTCATTCATAGTCACAGATCAAGTGCTATTCTTTAAAAAAAAAAAAATTGTATATGAGTACACTGTAGCTGTACAGATGGTTGTGAGCTTTCATGTGGTTGTTGGGAATTGAATTTTAGGACCTCTGCTCGCTACAGTCGGCCCTGCTTGCTCCGGCCCAAAGATTTATTCATTACTATACATAAGTACACTGTGGCTGTTTTCAGATGTGCCAGAAGAGGGCGTCAGACCTCCTTACGAGTGTTTGTGAGCCACCATGTGGTTGCTGGGATTTGAACTCAGGACCTTCGGAAGAGCAGTCTGTGCTCGTACCCGCTGAGCCATCTTGCCAGCCCTAAAGAGCTGTTCTTAATTGGGATTCATTAACCTAGCACTTGAATGACTTTGGGCTGCATTTGTCTTCTCAGAATGCTTCTGAAGATTATGCCAATAAAGGAAAACAAAGTTTCGTGTTGTTGTCTTTCAAAAGACACAATTACAACAAATGTAATTATAAAATTAACTCATTTTTTGTTCAGAGCAACCTCCACTCTACAAAACAGAGCAAGAGCCCCACTGGCAGACTAATGGCTGTGTAAAGAGAAACAGGAAAGAGAACCATATAAACAACACAGCTCATGGACTAACACCCAACACTTCAGGGTACTGTTCTATAGATCTGAAAGCAGAGGGGACTGCCTTATTTTCCTGGCATACCCCTGAGTGACTGTCTGTTTTTGGCTTACTCTTGCCTGCTGGGGCCTAATAAAATAATAATAAGCTGAAGAGGCCAATGGAAATAAAGTTTTGACTGTACAATTCTTCACAAAGGGACACCAGCAAAGAGAAAGGGCAAAGTGGCTGGAGCGCTGATTTGGTTCAACACTAGTTTCTAAAGTCCCCAGATTTGGAGAGATTCCTGTCCCCTTCTCTCGTAGTCTGGGACTTGTCCCTTCCCAAAGGCACGCTGCTTTAGAACACAGCCCCTTTGTCTAATGAACATTTGGAGCTTGAGGCAGCCACCTTCTCTGATCATGGGCTCAGTTGTAGTTAGTGCCTGAGACCAGCCAGTCCCAGCCACCATAGAGGGGAGAGAAGGGCCTGGGCCTCCTGTTTATCTGTGGCTGATGTCTTAAACACTCTTTATATTGAAAGTGGACTGACGCAATCTATTTCTTACGTCACAGAAATAGAGCATAAAATACACATGGATAAATATTGTAACATTTTGGGGATGAGAAAGATGTACCAAGTTTATTAACATGTGGGTACAAATTTGAGAAGGAAGGCAGGAAGAAGGGTACGCTGGTCTCTGGACTCACATGTTCTTCAGACTGAACAGCTTCACCAGGCTGGACCGGTATACTCCACCCCACCAGCTTGTTCTGGTCGACCATGGTTCTTGGCTCTTTAACTCACATGGTGAAAGAACAAAAGCTCAGTCGACTCTACTATCTTCACCTTTTGTTCACCTTCCTCCTACTCTTGCGTAGAGCAAACTGCTGGGCCTGCATCCAGTGTTGTCATGGCAGAGTCCCTGCAGAGGTCGTCCTGCCCCATGCCCTGGCCCATGGCCATTTTGCAGGGTGGTGTCCATAGCAAATAACACATGGATTTCAGAGTCCCGAGGATGTGGAATTATGATTTGGCTCCGGCACTAGCAGCATTTCTTTGTGCCGCAGCTCTTGTGTGTATAAAATGGGCATGACACCACTTACTATATATGGCAGTTCTGAGGAGCAAAGGAGAATATGTTCAGTGGCAGGTACCTCAGAGGCTCAACTTGTGCCACCACCCTGACCATCCTGCCATTTTAGGAGCTTCAGTACTGAGGAATAAATCATTCTTTAAAATTTAGCTATTGTATAACCGTTAGATAACAGGTGACAGGGACAAACGTTTATTAAACCTGGTGTAAGACTGTTAGTGAGGGCTGGCGAGATGGCTCAGCGGGTAAGAGCACTGACTGCTCTTCTGAAGGTCCTGAGTTTGGATCTCAGCAACCATATGGTGGCTCACAACCACCCGTAATGAGAGCTGACGCCCTCTTCTGGTGCGTCTGAAGACAGCTACAGTGAATTACACCGGAGCTGCGAGTGGGGCCAGAGAGAGCAGGGCCAGCAGAGGTCCTGAGTTCAATTCCCAGCAGTCACACACATGATAGCTCACAGCCATCTGTACAGCTACAGTGTACTCATACACATAAAATAAATAAATAAAAAAAATCTTTAAAAAAAAGACTGTTAGTGAGAAGCCCAACACACTTAGTAGAAATTGTGAGCGATGATTTTGATAAAACATAAAATCCTTTTTAAAATACATTACTTAAGGAGAGCTGAACACACAAGGCTGGGTCATTATCCTCATCCTCATCCTTCTCTCCAGGAGTAGAGCCAGGTGCAGGCAGTGGTCTGTGCATCTAAGCCTTGTTCCCCGAACCAGAGCCCTCATGCAGGGAGCCAGTCAGTTCTTCCAATAAGTGAGGATGTCTTTGTACTAGTTGCAGATCAGAGCTGTGTCAACCTTGGTTAAGAGTGCTTATCTAACTTGCTTGCATTATGCGCTAACAGGAATGGAAACTAAGTTGGTTATTTTAATTAATATAACCATGTACTTGTAATCCAGTCTGGTACAATGTAAACATAAAAACTTATAAGCACATATGTAGAAACAGTCATTTATAGTCTTTAAAAATATTAAGGATTTTTTATATATTGGCAGTTTTAGGTTAAACTATTGGTTAAGTCCTATTTTATAAAAGCATAAGAAATTATTAAGATTTATCTAATTAATTAATTAATTTAATGTATATGAGTACACTGTTGCTGTCTTCAGACACACCAGAAGAGGGCATCAGATCCCATTACAAATGGTTGTAAGCCACCATGTGGTTGCTGGGAATTGAACTCAGAACCTCTGGAAGAACAATCAGTGCTCTTAACCACTGAACCATCTCTCCAGTCCTGCATAAGCAATTCTTAATCCAAAATCTGTACTTTTTTTGGAGGCAGGGTCTCATTATGTGGCCCTGGCTGACCTGAAACTGTAAGTAGACCAAGCTGTCCTAAAGTTCAGAGACCTACTTGCTTCTGCCTCCTGAGTACTCAGACTGAAGACATGCCACCATACCTAAAATCTGTACTTGTAAAAACATAATTTTTTTACATAAATTAGAAAACCAGTAACTTTAAAGACATAGAGCTTAACTGAACTATTAACAAGGTTTAAAGATGGCTACGCAAACACCATTGGCTTGGTTTTTAAGTAATATATTATTTTTGAGACAGGGTTTCTCTGTGTAGCTCTGGCTGTCCTGGAACTCACTCTGTAGACCAGGCTGGCCTTGAACTCAGAAATCCACCTGTCTCTGTCTTCTAAGTGCTGGGATTAAAGGCGCGCGCTACCACTGCCCGGCAGTTATATATATTTTTAAACCATTAGTTTAAATTGCACAAGATAAAAATCTTGAAAAACCTGTTTTTTTGAAGGTGGAGAACACATTGTAGAAAGGCATTGGGTTGTTTTTGTTATTGTTTGTTTAGAATAAGCAATCTTTTTGTTAGATTTATTTAAACTTTACATGTATGAATGTTTTGCCATTATGTATGTGTACCACATGCATCCCTGGTATCCTTGGAGGCCAGAAGAGGCACCAAACCTCCTGGAACTCCAGTTACAAATCCACTGATAGCTGCTATGTGGGTACTGAGACCCAAGCCTGGTCCTCTGTAAAAGCAGCCATCTCTCTAGTCCCAAAGCAATGCATTTGAATCTCAGTTATAACTGTAAGTTAAAGCTCATCTTGGAAATGTAATGTTATTATCATCTTTATGTTTAATAACAGAGCCATTGTATTATGTATAAATTCATCCAATTTTGAAAGTGTTTGTTGGTATTATATCATCCCATCATGAAAGGAAACTTATCAAATATTTGACAAACATGATTAGTATTTTTACATGTACAGTGGCTTTAGTAAAAACTTCATATTTACCATGTAAATCTTAAGAATGTTTCTGAAAAAGAAATCCATTAGAATTTTATCTAGGGCATCCCAACTAACATGAAACATTTTATGCCCTATTATCTTCATTACTTATAACTGTTACACAAATGAAATAAATTAGGTATATTTTAAGGAGGGTTGGAGAAAAGAAGCTATTATTAAAAATCCCTGTATCCAATATCAGATTTTATAATCTAATGAAACTTTTATGTTATGACTCCAATAAAAGTTGTTTTCTCCCGGGCGGTGGTGGCACACGCCTTTAATCCAAGCACTTGGGAGGCAGAGGCAGGCAGGTGTATTTCTGAGTTTGAGGCCAGCCTGGTCTACAGAGTGAGTTCCAGGACAGCCAGGGCTATACAGAGAAACCCTGTTTCAAAAAAAAAAAAATCTATAAAAAAAAAAGTTGTTTTCTATAAACAGATAGCATTTTAAGACTTTATAAAACATTTCATAGAATCAAAAATACTATTTTAATTGATTTAAGAAGGAAAAATGAATGCCTTTGTAAGTGTATACTTGCAAGGCCTTTTATTATATCCCCAAAACATTCACAGTTACATGTACTTTTAAGGTAGATATATCAAGGCATTAAAAAAATAAATAACAGGGCTAGGTGTAGTGATATGCTCCTTCAATCACAATACTCAAGAGGCAGGGGCAGGTGGAGCTCTGAGAGTTTGAAGCCTGGCTGGTCTATAGTGAGCTCCAGGATAGCCAGAGCCAGAGCTACATAGAGAGACCCTGTCTCCAAAAAAATTAAGAAGAAAAGAAAAAAAGTCACTGGTTCAATTATTTGGGAGAAATTCTAGGGTCAGACTGAGTCCTGTTTCCTGTTGTCCTAACATAGGAAGATATGCAATTACATAGAAACACATATGAACACACATGACATAATTACATAACAATGTAAGAAGTTTCCATCTCTGTCTTTTGACAGGGGTCTGTCAGTCTGTCTGCCACTTGGTCATTTTTCAGTCTGCCTTGAGTACCTCTAGTCCTGTAAGGTGGCCGTGTCTGGGGAGGGTTCTTCAGGTCTCTTTCAGTCTATGGTGGCTAAGGTTCCTGTACTATTGAAAGTTCTTAGGCTACCAGCTGTTTGTGTTAGGAAATTTTAGAAATAATTTTTAAAGGGAAAAACAGAGCAATAGGAAAAAGTTGTATTCTTTTAGGAAGTCAAGAGCTGCTGTAAAAAGGACAGAATCAAGGTTTGGAAGGCCCTGTAAGCAAGATGGAATCACTATAGGAGACAGGTAGTCATGCCCAGATTGTACTAGTTGCCTAGTGCTGTTTCGGGGTCCCACAGAAAGGGACCATCACTTTCTGTTCCTTTGAGAGTCTATGATTGAGCATGGACTCTAGATCCAGAATATCCAAGCATTCTACATAGAGGAGTGCTGAGTAAGGGTAAGAAATGTAAGAGTGGTCAGGCAGTGGTGGCACATGCCTTTAATCCCAGCACTTGGGAGGCAGAGGCAGAAGGATTTCTGAG
>NW_022196911.1:57367862-57383928 GCF_008632895.1 Mastomys coucha
AAAAAGAAAGAAAGAAAGAAAGAAAGAAAAAAGAAAAAGAAAAGAAAGAAAAAAGAAGAAGAAAAGAAAAAATGCAAGAGTGGACAGATAACAGGAAGCTCTGCCCTCATGTGTCCTCTTGGGCTTGTTTTTCTCCTTTTGTTATTTTCTTTAGTGTCTCTAGTCCTGGTAGAGAGCCACTGTTGTACAGGACTATCTACTGAGCGATACTGCCACCATCTCCATGAGTTCAGCTGTGCCTCACAGTTGGGCTTGGTGACTGCCAAGTTTCTTATATAGAAGGAGAGGTGGGAAGAATTAGGGGACTCTTATCAGAGTCTCTGGCCACTCTTCCCAACCAGGTGTATGCAGTTCTACCTTAATTGCACATAGCATCAGAAAGGGATAAAAGGTATATATAGACTGGAAAGGACTTAGGGAGGGGAGCTCCATCTAGGTGACCATAGAAGAGTTTCATCCCCACTGAGTGCAGACCTCTCAGTGTGGCTGCTTTGAAGCCACTCATGCTCCTGCCCACAACCCCTCACACAAGCCTAATAAAAACTCTTTGGTTCCTCATAATAAACATGGGTATGTTGGTGGAATTGTACCTTATTAGTTTGTCAGTGAGATCTTTGGCAGAGGGGTAGACATTGTTTATATCTCCTCCAGGGAAGGAATTTTACCAGCAGCCATACTGACCCTTACATAAGGAACTTAGATCACTTCCCGTGATTTTTACAAAGTAAGTCCAGCTGTAGGATGATATTTAAGATTTTATCTTTTGGTTAATTTTCCCATCTCTCTGTGTTGAGGCCAGACAGTATTACAGTACAGTATTAATCTCAGGGATTTTTTTTTCTGATTTTTGGAATCAGACATCCCAACTCCTGAGGCTACGTAGTAACCCCCAGTCCAAGGAAATAAAAGGCAGATTTCTCATCATGATAAGAAGGCAGATTTCCCATAAAGCAATAGAGACAAGTGCCAGGTGAGGCTCTAGAGTAGAGGGGAAGGGGCTTCACCTTCTGCCTCCTCGAGGTCCTCAAGGAAACCAGGCATAATGCCCTACATTCTGTCTTCAGACTCTGTCCCCAGGCATGGGAGGTCCAGGTGGGTCCAGCCACATAAGGATTAGAAACACTAGTTATGTGGACTGGAGAGATGGCTAGAGCACTTGTTGCTCTTGTAAAGGACTTGGGTTGGATCCACAGCACCCACACAGTGGCCTACAACCATCCATAACTCTAGTTCCAGATATCATATGCCCTCTCTGGCCTCCACAGGCACCAGGCATGCACATGGTACACATATACACATGCAGATAAAACACTAATACATATAAAATAAATCAAATTTTAAAAAGAAACAAAAACACTGTTCCAAATGTTCTTGGACTTACTTTTCTCCAGCATGTATACTTGGTTTAGGGGGTGGGGTTAACAATATTTTTATTAAATCTTTGAGTTTCATACAATTTCATACAATTCATTTTGAGCATTTACCACCCTCTCACACTTATCCCATAACCACCCTTTCCACCCTCTGTCCCAACTTTGAGCTTGTTTGTCCTAATTAGGTTTCTATCGCTATGATAAACACCATGGCCAAAAGCAACTCGAGAAGGAAAGGGTTAATTTGGCTTACGCTTCCACATCACTGTTCATCATCAAAGGAAGTCAGAGCAGGAACTGAAGCAGAAGCCACAGTGGAACACTGCGCAATAGCTCATTCCCTATGGTTTGCTTAGCCTGCTTTCTTATATAATCCAGGACCGCGTGCCCAGAGCTGGCAGTACCTACATTGAGCTAGGCTCTCCTACATCAGTCATCAATCAAAAAAAAAAAAAAAAAAGGAAAGAAAGAAAGAAAGAAAAAGAAGAAGACTTGTCTACAGGCAGGATCATGGAGAAGGCATTGTCTCAAAGGTGCTTCCTCCTTCCAGATACTGCTAGGTACGAGTCAAATTGATTAAAAAAAACAAAAACAGCAGATCTTCTTGTCCCCCCTCCTCACTCCCCTCCCCCTCCCCCTCCCCATCGAGTTCAGTTCCTATTGCCCAGCTACTCTTGGAGATGGGGCCTGCTTGGGTTCAGTCAGCACACTACTGACCACGTCCTTAAAGAACACTGACTCTTCCCCCTCCCAGCAGCTGTCAGTTCTGGTAGCCGTTTAGCTAGTGGTGGGATTTCATGACTACATTCCACCACTTCCCCATTACGGAATTGTTTTGGCTGGAGCTTGAGAAGATCTTATATATACTCTCACAATTGCTGAGTTCATATGTGTGACTGTCCTGTTGTCGGGGAAACACTGTTTTCTTAATGTTACCGACCACCGTTGACTCTTACAATCTTTCCACCCCCTTCTTCCATGAGGATCCCTGAGCTTAAAGGTCGGGTATGATATGTACAGCACTAAGCACTCCACGGTTTCTTATTCTCTGCACATTGACTGGTTGGGGTCTCTGTGTTAATTGCCATCTCCTGCAATGGGGAGCTTCTCTGATGAGGATCAAGAGATGCTCTGATCCATGGATATAGTAATATGCCACTAGGGGTTGTTTTAATACTGTGTCCATTTAGCAGAATAATGGTTTGGGGTTCCCTAAGGCCTGTGACCTATCCAGCCTCAGTCCTTAGTCCCTAAAACAGGGCTAGGTATGGCTTCCATCTTATGGAGTGGGCTGTAGAGCTAAGCACAAGGTGGTTGGTTGCTTCCATTACATCTCTGGCACTATTGAACCAGTAGATGTATCTTCTCAGGCCAGCCATTTATTGTAGCTTGCAGGGTTCATAACTGGATGAGAATGGTGTTTGGTTTTCTCTTCTGAAGGCATGCCTTGCCACTTCCAGTTGAGTGCCAGCTTGATGCCTCCAAGCTCTGTGACTCAAGTGTGTAGTGTCTTCAGCAGTAGGGTTTAATGTCAAGTTCTGGAGCGTAACCAATTGACAATAGTCTATATATAATGAATGCCTTGGGGCCTGTGTGACCCTGTTGCTGGCCAAGATTTAGACTATGCCACAGTTGCCTCTTTCTCTCTCTCTGGGGATAAATCTTCAGGGAATAAAATTTCTATCCTAAGAAGCTCTTTTAAAAATATAACAAAACCAAAAAGAAACATAACAATAAAACAAAATGACATCTGACCTGTGAAGCTTCAGTTTTGGACAAGAGATGGTTTTAGTGAATGAATGGCTTTGGCCCTTTTATTTGAATGGCCACACAGATTAGGAATGCGGGTGGGCTAGGGTTTCTCCTTTGAATCTGACGCTCGGGAGAAATACCTTGTTACAGTGGAACCATTTTCATACCCACAGAGGCAAGTCTATCTACAGTAAGTGAACAGCAAAGAACCGAGAGAAGTTAGGCCATAATAGAGCAGAAGGAAAGACTTTATCCAAGAGGATTCTCCAGGCAGAGAATCGGGACACACTCAGCCTGACTATTGTCACTTGAAGCTGTGCTCCTGATGCCTGACCCCTTAACCCTTGAGGCCATTGGTTTGGGACCTCAGACTTCAAGCCCTTGTCCCCATTACTGTCATTATGTTTATGTGTGTGGAGGTCAGAGAAGAATGTTCCGGAATCGTTTCCCTCTCTCCACTGTGTGGTTCCTGGGATAGAACTTAAGTAGTCAGGTTTGACTGCAGGGCCCTTACCCACGGCACCAGCTCCTCGGCTGCTTCTCACCGTGTGCCAAGCAACATCCCAACCAGTGGCCTGTCCTGCAAGAGGAGCCTCCTTCCCTACTGAAGGAGTGATCCTTGCTTATCCTCTGGGATAACAGGAAGACTGTTGAGGCTTCGCTCACCCCTGGGAAGCTGCTCTAGTTAAGGGAGGGATTATAGAGTGGGAACAATCGCCACTTGGGCTCCATGCTCTTGTTTTGTTTGGTCTGCTTGTTGTTGGGTTATATGTAGTTATGGTAATGATAATGGTGGTGGTGGTAAGGATGATGATGGTGATAGTCACAGTGGTGGTGATAATGGTAGTGATGGTTGTGGTGGTAATGATGATGGTGGTGGTGGTTATGATGATGATGATGGTGATGGTTATGTTGATGGAGGTAATGGCGATGATGGTGGTGGTGGTGAGTATGATGATGGTTCTTTCTTGGCCAAGAAGTCTGGGAAATACTGGCTATACAAAGCTTATCTGAGGAGTAATTTGCAATAAGATTTATATCAGGCCTTAAAGGCTCCCTAGGGGATAAGCAAGAATTTCCCATGGTCTCATCTTCCCCTACACAAATACCTGTGAATGGATGTGGGCCACAACAGGCCATTCCTGTTACCAAAGTTAAACACACCCCAAGGAAATGTAATTCATTATGTTGTACCACCCAAACCCAAAGATAGACACCTACAACATATTGTCTGACTTGTGTCCTTGATGGTACAGGATGGATTAACCCTGGATTTACTCTCTCCACAGAACATTGACATCACCAATTTCAGCAGCAGCTGGAGTGATGGGCTGGCCCTCTGCGCTCTGCTGCACACCTACCTGCCTGCCCACATCCCATACCAGGAGCTGAACAGCCAGGAGAAAGTGAGTCAGTGCCTGTGACACCCCACTTCTCTAGGAGAGCCAACAGGACGTCTGTGACAGTGCATTACAGACAGGGTGGGGAGGGGAGGCTTAATAAAGCTGGGGTGGACATCAGGAAGGGCACAGGGGCGGGATGCAACTGCAGTGTGGGATCCTGTTCTTAGCAAACGTGTCTCCGCTGCCCTTCTCATTGCATGCACCTTGTTATCAAGACAAACAGTGAATCCCAGTCTACTATAGTTGCTAAGAGGCTCCTGTTACCCAGTTTCTAGAGAAAACCCTGGTTCATCTGTTGCAAAGTCTTTTCCAGTGTGGGGGAGGGGAAGGGAGAGCAGAGTCCCCTTCTTGTCTCTTAAAGGAACTCCATTTCTTCCTATTAAGCTGATTGGATTAGGCTCACCCACATTCCAGAGTCATCAACTTTATGAAAAGCCCCTCGATATAAATGTTAATTAATATCACCTAACTATGTAGACCTCTAACTCACAGAGATATACCTACCTCTGCCTCCTGCGTCTTGGGTCAAAGTCGCGTGTCACTGTGCCTTGCCTAATCTCACTCTGTAAACACCTTTCTAAAGGCCTGACAAGGCGGCTCAGTGGGTAAAGGCATTGCTCCCAAACCTGACAACCTCCGTTTAGTAACCAGGACCCACATGGTGGAAGGAGAGAAGCAACTCCCACAAGTTGTCCTCTGATCTCCACACATGAGCGCGTGCACGCACACACACACACACACACACACACACAATAAATAAATAAATAAATAAATAAATAAATGTAATAAAATTTTAGATAGAGAAAGTAATGTTTGGTTAAATATTTGAATACCACACATAGCCAAGTTGGCGCATTCATGCTCACTCGCGCACACACAAACATACACAAAAATAACCATCACATAATAGTATCTTTTTTTTTTTTTTTTTTTTTTTTTTTTTTTTTTTTTTTTTTTTGGTTTTTCGAGACAGGGTTTCTCTGTGTAGCCCTAGCTGTCCTGGAACTCACTCTGTAGACCAGGTTGGCCTCAAACTCAGAAATCCGCCTGCCTCTGCCTCCCAAGAGCTGGGATTAAAGGTGTGTGCCACCACCGCCCAGCACATAATAGTATCTTATAGGACTGCTAATATAGCTAATGGCAAAGCAGTGATCCAGCATGTAGCAGAGCCTGGGTTAAATTTCTAGCATGGAAAATGTAATTGTTTTCAAAGCATTTCCATGTGGGGTACTGTGTAAACTGTGAAACAGGCTGAATGTGGCCATGTGATGTTTAGGAGGAAAGATACGAAGCGCATCATGTTAAGTCTGAGATGTCTAAAATAGTCAAGTGTTATATTAGAAGGCAAACAGCGAATAGAAATCAGAGCTATAAGAGTGGATGCGGGGGCAGTCAGTGAAGATCTGTGCTATGTGGTGGGACTGCCGGAGATGAAGCAGCATTCTGTGTGTGTACTACCCAGTGATGGAAGGGTAGACACAGATGGTGTATCAAGCTGTAAAACTGAAGGTCAGCCAGTCCCCCTGATCCTAAGGGAACTGTCCTAAGCAACTTTCATAACTACAGCAAGTAACTGAAACTCTGTATGAAAAGAAATTTATTTTGAGCTTTGAATGCTGAAAATCTAAAATTGAGGTAGTCACATCTGTTTGGCCTCTCATCAGGGCCTCATGGTAGGAAACATTACAGCAGTGAAGACTATGTGCAGAATAGAGACACAGGGTGAGCCAAGAAGCAAGAGAGATTCAGAGGCCAAGTGTGCTCTTCTTAAAATAATTTGCTCTCACAGGAAGTCATCAGTGTCTCACAAGAACTACATTGATCTCTTAAGAGAGTAAGATTTCCAGTCACCTGCTTTATCCATATCCTAAAGGTTCCGTTACTTCATATGCTGCTGGTCAAGCTTTCAGCACACAAGCCTTCTGGGACACACTCAAGCCCTGCCCACAGCACAATAGAAGCACAGAGGGGAGAGTGACCCAGCAGAGGGAACTAGAAGGGGCCATCAGCCATCACAGAGGCCAAGGCACAGCAGGACATCTGACTGTGACCTAGGTGGCATTCCCTCCCCAACCCTACTGATTCTCCACCCCTTTCTGGTGTGATGTTACAAAAAAACTATGCAAATAGTGAGCATAACAAACTTAAAAACTCCCTGGCAGTGGTGGTGGCGAATGCCTTTAATCCCAGCACTTGGGAGGCAGAGGCAGGCGGATTTCTGAGTTCAAGGCTAGCCTGGCCTACAGAGTGAGTTCTAGGACAGCCAGGGCTACACAGAGAAACTCTCGGAAAAAAACAAAAACAAAAACAAAAACTTCAAAATAATCAACAGTCCTTCCAAAAATGATAGCAAGTTAAGTTTAAGCACCTACATACCCACACAGCCTAAAACCTGAGTCTCCTGAAAGTGACTTGTTTATCTGTAGTCAACAGGCCTGGCTTCTTTGTCCTTGAATCAATTCAGATCTGTTGGAAAAGAATGGGCCTGTGGGTGTTTGTTCCCACACTTAGTATCATGAGCGTTGCTTCCTGATGATCAAAATCCCTTGTCTCACCCTGAATCCCTGAAATTCCCGCATCAGGCACCTTGCCAGCTGCTCCGGGGCCTCTTGCAGATGTGGAGATGAGCATCAGGGCAGGCTGGCATCAGCATTCTTGCTCCTGTCACCGTTATAGGACAGGGGCCCCTGGTTCCTGCATATCTGGCTGAATTTCTTTTTCTGGATCTTTGCTGATGTCATCAAAGAGTGCCAGTGGTGAAGGACCACTATAAGGCGATAAGGAGTCAGCATCACATACCAGGAGTGTCACACTCAGACCTGTCCGGCTTCATAGCTCCCTGTCAACTCCAGTTGAGCTTGAGTTCCAGCACCCAGGACTCTGTCAGTCACTCCTGGTCCACTACTCCCTGAAGAAATATCTGGCTTTACCCTGGCTGTACCCTCAGGGAAGAAGCAATGGGTACAGCTCAGGGTATGATGAACAGGGGTGGGGTACACTGAGAGAGACCACATCCATCCATTACAGAGGAGGGTTGTTAAAATCACATGTCAACAGAAGCCCATCAATACAAACAACATCAACTGAACATGCGTGGAACTTTTGATGAGGGTAATTTCCCTGAAGCAGTAGTACCACTAGGCAGAAAAGACATGTTTGATATTGGGCTTCAAAGGGAATATGAGCCTCCTAGATGAGTGAACATGGTCCAGACTCTGCCCTGTAGTCTTGTGTACTCAGTATGAGGGGTTGTTGGTTGGTTGGTTGTACTTTGTGGAATACACAACCATCAAAAGGGGCACTAAGAGAAATAGACTGGAAGAATCCATTAAAACTGAAATATAAAAATAGTATGATAAAGACTCTGGGCTTAGTGGTAGAGCCCAGACAGCCTTCGTGAGTAAGAGCCTGGACTTCATCCCCAGCACCAAAGAAAATTAATTAGTTCAGAATTAAAAATAAGAACTGGGCACAATGGTGCATGCTCATAAACCCAGCACTTGGGGGTTGGGGCAGGAAGATCAGGAGTTCAGGATCACCGTTTGCTACACAGTAAGGTCAAGGCCAGGCTGGGCTTCATGAGACTGTGCCTTAAATAAACAAGGATATCTTGTATGGTGTTAAAGGGATATGCAATGGCAGGGTGTATATTACAGTAGGTGGGAGGTGTGGGTGAAGTATTTTGTTTTCACTAGAAATAGAGTCTTCAGGTGTCAGCTTGTGCAAGCTCTTCCACAAGACCCAGAGTCAGGTAGTATAGTAGAGAGCGATTATGTTGGTATCTGAAATTTAATATGAGGGTGGGTCAGATCCTGTCTCCCACTTATTTACAGAAAGACCAATAAGGTCCTACGAGCCAAGCTGGGGATCAAGTTCTGCATCAGATAGGAACAGGTTACCCTGAAGTGGAAGGTCCCAGACTCACACCACCCCACCTGTATGGCAGAGGTTCCACTGAAGCAAAGCTCATGGCCTGAGGACCTTGGCTCTCCTCCCACACCCCCCACACCCCCCTGTCACTGGCACACACTCTTCTGCTCTCTGGCCTCAGCACAGCATCCACTGTGTGCAGTCAGGATATTAGGATAGTGACCCCTGCCACTGGTGTCCTGTGACCACCAAAATAAGCAAATCATTTTTATGACCAACAACAACAACAACAAAGATCTCCCCTGTCATGTTCCATGCAATGCCATTTTCAGAGCATTTTGAGGCAATTTTCCAAGATGGACTATTTATCCTGTGTTCAGTTTCCACTTAGAAAACATATTTTATCTGAATCATACTAGAGTCTTAGCAGAATTCTAATTAAAATGTTTGGTTTAGAAATGCCTTCTCTTTAGACCTTATAATATAAATAATATAAATTAAAACAATAAAATACCATGTTTAGCCTGACACATTTGGCAGGTAAAGAAAGACACAGCGGGGGAAAAAGAACGTGATTATTGGAGCTGCCTTTTTAGGAAGTAGCTTGGCACTACAATCTCATAAGCCGTAAGAGTGGTTTTAGCTCAGCTCCCTCAGCAATGTAACCTAAAAGTTGGCCTAACCAAGGGGACTTTAGAATAAGAACAAAGGCATCATTCACACCAAATAGGGATTGCTCCTCTAGGGTGGCCTAGAAGGACCCATTACGGGGTCTGCTGAGCAAAGCAGAGCACAGAGTGCAGTTTTCCAGTTATTCCCCATCAGTCTCCCTAGGTGTCAAGGAAGAAGGCCGGTGGCCTGGGCAGTCTCACCACTGATCAGCAGCTTCCCACAGGCTAGGAAAAAGCACGCATAGACGAGTCTGCTTTTCCTCTGATGAAGTTTATACAGCAGCAAGCTGACTTAAGTGTCAAGGCACCTTTTGGCCTAGGGCCTAATGTTTAGACAGGGCACAGTGAAGACCATGGGAAAATGGAAAAATAGAAAAATATGTAGAAGCGACCTTGAACGCCTAGATTCCAGTGATCTTCCTTTAGCTGCTTAAAAAGCTGTGGGCACAAGTACATGCCTAGCTTATATATAAACTTTAAGTGTGACTGCCAATGTGCTTGCCTAGCATACACAATGCCTAGGTTCAATCCCTAGTACTGGGGAAGGAAAAAAAAACCCTAAATATATCGAATTGCAAAATTACGCATAGGACAAAGTGTGAACATGCTTCTCATTTATACTTAAAATATCTAGTTAAATTTCTAAAACTTAATGGCTTTCCTATGAATTATTGAGGTGGGACTGCACAATGAGTAATTGAGATTATCTGTACAGAGAGATGTTGGAAAAGAGCCAGGAAGACTCTGAGAACCAAGCTCCAAACTAAGGCGCGGTGACCCCAGAGAACAGTGCTGCTCCAGTTCTAAGGGGAAATTATTTTCAGCCTGGAATTCTTTGTACCACCCCTGTTAACCAAGCGTGATGGTAAAAAGGATTTTTCTGAAAGAATGCATCTGGAACATGTTTCTCCTCTATAGCCTTCCTCAAGAGTATACTCCAGTGAGACTGGGTTTATAATCCAACCGATAAGAGGTCCTGGGAGGTCCTCAGGGTAAAAAGATTTCCTTGAATAATAATAGTAACTTAGAGCTTCCGAGTTTGAAAAGTAGGAAATGAGCAGTGACCCAAGGACACCTAGTCCAAACGTGAGGCAGACGCTCTGTGTGAGAGCAGGAGCGACAGGCTTTGAGGGGTGTGTTAGGAACACCAATATGATTAAGAAACCAGATGATGAGGGACAGCTCTCCAACAAGGGAAGTCTGGAGCCAGGAGAAACTATAAGGGAAAAACAAACCATAGGAGAAGGATTGGAACCAAATCTTGTAAACAAACCGTAGAAGAAGGATTGGAACCAAATCTCAACAAGTTGCCCTCTGACCACCACAGGCCAGCCATGGCATGAGTGCACACACACACACATAAGTAAAATTTTCAAAATAAGTAGTGGTGTAAGATTACAGTCAGCAAGAGATCACTACAGGAGATAAAGACAGACTCGAAAGCACTTCTCTCGAGGACTCGGATTTGGGGGAGGGAACAGTTTTTCACTTGATTGACTTTGATCATTTTATTAAGGCCAGATCTCACTATGTAGCACTGGCCTCTTAACTCATAATCCTCCTGCCTCAGCCAGAAATGCATCAATGCCACACCCAGTTTGATTTCCTTTGTGACATAGCCCAGTGAAAAAGCAGGATACAACAGAATGTGGTGAATGTTACAAACCTTGAAAAGCCACAGAGCAACAAAGTCTGTCTTTAGTCCCATGTCAGCCAATGTCATTTTCCTGGTGGCAGTTGTGACCTTTCCTCCCGGAGGCAGAACAGGTCTGCGTGGTTGTTTTGTGCAGTGAGTACTCTGTAGTGTGCCACCTGCTGTCCCTCCTCTCAGCCATTCTCTCTTTCTTCCTTAACACAGAAAAGGAATCTCCTATTGGCATTTGAAGCAGCGCAGAGTGTAGGCATCAAACCCAGCCTGGTAAGTATCCTACTGTGTGTCCTTGTGATGTTTGTGATGTCTACTTCATGAGCAAGAGCCTCCTGCTGCCCACTGAACAGATAAATGATACTCAGATCCACTTGCAGATCTGTTACTCACGGTTCCTAATATAAAGTTATCCAGCCGGCCTGTTGTTGTTATTATTATTATTATTATCATTATCATTATCATTATCATTATCATTATTATTATTACTTTGTGTTTGTGGGTGTTTTGCCTGCATGTGTATGTATACACCCCATGTGTGCCTGGCGACCTTGTAGGACAAAAGAGGATATTGTATCACCTAAAACTAGAATTACAGATGACTGTGAGCTGCCCTGTAGGTGCCACCAGGAAGGTTACAAAGCTACTAGAAATGAACATTTGGAATGAAAAGCACATGGATGGGTTGCCAAACTGGTTAGACACAGCAAGAGAGAAGCTGGTGGATGGGAAGTGAGCAAAAGGAGACTACCCAAAAGACCAAATGGGCAATAAAGGATGGAAAACAGTAGAGAACTTGTTATTAGTTAATGTCTGTTTACTTTCTAGAATGGGGAAGCCAACAAACTCAGTGAGTTGGAGGCCAGCTTAGACCACATGAAACCCTGTCTCAAAAAAAATTATATATATTGTGGAGTGGGTTAAGGAGACAGTTCTGAGTGGTAACCAATCTAGAATCAGCCTTTGGGCTGCTTATGTACAACAACAGCAAAAATCTGATTTAAGCAACTGCTAATTGACTTTCTGTTCTTGAAACTAAATTGGAACTTCTTTTTTTGTTTGTTTTGTTTTGGTTTTGGTTTTGGTTTTGGTTTTTGAGACAGGGTTTCTTTGTGTAGCCCTGGCTGTCCTGGAACTCACTCTGTAGACCAGGCTGGCCTCAAACTCAGAAATCCACCTGCCTCTGCCTCCCAAGTGCTGGGATTAAAGGCGTGCGCCACCACTGCCCATTGAACTTCTTATATAATCTTTCAACAAAACTTGACCAAAGGTTATTAATTACTATTGCCGCTTTTAATTGGGTGTAATTTAGAAATGACAAATGTGCCAGGTGGTTGTCATGCATACCTTTAATCCCACCAGTTAGGAGGCAGAGGCAGGTGAATCTCTGTAGTTCAAGGCCAGTTGGGTCTCCAAAGCAAGAAACCTTGTCTCAGAAAAACTAAAAAACAAACAAACAAACAACAACAAACCAGCCAAGTGTAACCCAGTGCATTGTGCATGTGTGTAGCCAGGCTGGCTTTGCCTCTACCTCCCTAGTGCTGTATTTAGAGGCATGTACACCATGTTTGGCCCAAGTTCTTTGGTGTTGTTTTAATCCACCTACAACCGGGGTGTGGGGGACAGCGGGACAATCAGGAAAACCAAGGCTGGAATAACAGTGAGTTACACGTGCACAGCTCCCCAGGAGTGGGAGGATTTTGAGAAATGAAAATCAAAAGAGCTGTGGAGCAAGGAGTCCTCTGGGTGATGACGACCAGTGTAAATTTGATGAAGAATGGACAGAACACATTCTTCAAATAGTAGATTTAAGTGTCTTCTCTAAACCTTCCTCAAAATATAGAACACTATTTAAGAAATACAAGCCAGCTCAAGAGTGGGCTCAGCAGTTGAGGGTTCTACTGTTGCAGTGGACCAGAATTTGGTTCCCAGCAACCATGTTGGGCAGCTCACAAAGGTCTATAACTTCAGTTCCAAGGAATCTGACACCCGTTTTGGCCTCTGCAGTCACTGCACTATTGTCCAGAAACCCACACTCAAACACATAAGTACTCGTAATTAAAAATAATAAAAATAAGTCTTAGGTAAAACAGATAAGCAAGATTCCCTTCAGAGTGAAGTTCTGTAGTGCGCGCCAAGTTTAGAACCGGTTCCTGCTCAGCCACCATGAAACGGACTCCTTAAGTGCACATCACAGTCCTACAGAAACAATGGGCAGATGTTCTTGGCACCGTTGTCATTACTGCAGAGCCTCCAGGACTGACGGACTGTGGCTTGGTGAGGGTTCACTATGGCCTTAGTCATTTAGTCCAGGACACACCGCTCACTTGGCATGGCAGGATAGTCACTGCACCAGAGCAA
This sequence comes from Mastomys coucha, assembly GCF_008632895.1. Taxonomy (NCBI): domain Eukaryota; kingdom Metazoa; phylum Chordata; class Mammalia; order Rodentia; family Muridae; genus Mastomys; species Mastomys coucha. The sequence continues at coordinate 57,380,938 of NW_022196911.1, forward strand.
ACTCTCCAAAGCTAGAGCTCTGAGAGCCCTACCCTTTGTCTTTCTAAACCTCCGAGAGAGTCCGGTAAGTGACGTCAGTTGCTTTTTATAAGTTTTACCGTCTTAATTACTTTAAGTGGTCTGAAGAACCTTCACATTGTGGTGCAATCCTTGCTACCCTCCCCCTGTAGAATTCTTATCTTGCAAAATCGAAACTCTGAGTCTGATAAACATTAACTCCTCATCCCCACCCTAAGCCTGGTGGCCACTGTTCTGTTCTTAGACTCTGAGAAATCACCTATTTTAGACACCCCATGTAAGTGTATTTGCTTTACCATTCCCGTCTCACCTTGGCTTATGTGACATAGCATAAGGTCCTCAAAGCTCATCTGTTAGAAGTTCCCTTTCCTTTTAAGGTAAATTAGTTTCACTACATGCTGCTCATCCCTTCATCTGTTCCTGGACACTAGGTTACCACTATACTTTGGCTCTTCTGAAAAAATGCTTCTATGAGCCTGGATGCACAGCTTCCTTCTCTTTTTATTACTGAAGGCCCTGAGAACAGTGCTGGGCCGTAGACTGTTAGAAGCAAGTATGTGTGAGCAGATGAATAAAATAGGACACATTTCTGGTGGATTTTTTTAAAAGATCTATTTATTTTTATTTTATGTATAGGAGTATTTTGCCTGCATGTGTGTGTATGTGTATGTGTATGTGTATACTACATACACACCTGGTGTCTGTGGAGGCCAGAAGAGGGCAACTGGAGTTATATGTGGGTGCTGGGAACATAACCAAGGTCCTCTGGAAGAGCAGCCAGTGCTCTTGACCACTGATCTGTCTCTCTAGCCCCTGTGGTATCTTCCTAATGTTCTTGATTAAGTTCATTAGCACCAAGGTACTAAAATTCTTAACCAGTATTTTCAAAGTCAAATTCATTTTCATTCTGGCTGGGGAATTTTTTGTGTTCCATTTCATTCTGTCTGCTGTAACCCACTAATTAGGTACCTAAGCCATGATAATCCGTCCCTGAGTAATTCACACCAAACCACGTGGGCGAAGCATATCTTTGCTTCAGAGTTAACACACCAGTGCAAAGGGTTCCTACTCTGTACAAGTATCTAGCACACAGGTGCAGGAATGTCACTGAAGTCACCTCTTCTCTTGAGTGACTGATTAACCAATGCTTTTAGCAAAAAGCCCCCTTGATAAAGGCCTGCCTTAGCGTTAAGCAGGGGAAGAAAATAGCTTCTAAATTTAATTCTACCTGGAGCTCCTTTTCATTTCCTGTTCAAAAAATAGTTCCATTCACACATATGGTGGACAGACACAGATGCAGACAGAACACCCATAAAATACTACAACAACAACAACAACAACAACAATAACAGCGGCAAAAATACCTCCAGCATCTTCCTCTTGTCAGGAACTGCCCCATGGGCCAGCAAGGTGGCTCAGTGGGTAAAGGTCGCAATGACCTGAGTTCAGTTACTGGGGTCCACATGATAGAAGGGGAGAACAACTCTGCAAGTTGTTCTCTGCCCTCCATAGGTATGCCATGAGATGTGCATGTAACTAGAGCGCGCACACGCGTGCACACACACACATAAAGTAAATGATTATCTTCTGATAGAATCATAGCAATTACCCATAACTGACACGGCCATTTTATTCTGTTTTTAGAATAATAGTGTTTTGTCCCCGGTGTGTGTCATGGCAGTTGTTTAGATTTGTTTATTCTTGTTGCACCCATCTCCTTTGAGTGTCTTGCTTTGTTTCAGGAATGGGTCTTTGAGAAGGAGATCATTGCATAGCTGGGGCTGTCCTTGAACTCCTGATCCTCGTGCCTAACTCTCCAGAGTGCTGAGATCAGGACGGCATGGCCACAGCCCTCTCTGTTGTTTTAATGTGCGTGTCTCTGCTAGACTACTCTGCCGACCTTTGTTTTGCTCACAGTTCTTTGCCGGCCCGTTGTCTTCCTAGGTCTTTGTCTCTTTATAAATCTGATTGTTTTCTTACTGTTGAATTTTAAGAGGGGTGTGTGTGTGTGTGTGTGTGTGTGTGTGTGTGTGTTGCTGGATACAAGTCCTTATTATACTTGATTTTCAGATATTTTCTCTCAATCTGAGAGTTATCTTTTCCTTCTTTTAACAAATCTTTCTGAGAGTAAAGTTTTTATTTCTGACCCAGTTTATCAGTTGTTTTCGTTCACGGTCATGCTTTGATGTAATTAAAAGTTCACCACCCAGCCCCAGATCACAAACTCAGATTTGCTCTTGTATTTTTTCCTAGAGTTTTCAGAAGTCTTCTTTGTGGTCCCTGATTGGTTTTTGTGCAAGCTGTGACAAATGCATTAATTGCTTGTTTGTGTGTTTGTTTTATGTATGGCCGTCTAGTCCAGTACTAGGTATGAGGAGAACACCCTCACTCTACCCTTTCTAGAGCTGAAATATCTCCCCTTTGCTATTCTTTTAAACCATTTGGTATTTTTTTGTGTTTATAAATTTTAGGACATTTGTTAATATCTACCAAAAATTAAGATTTACTAGGATTTTTATTGGAATTATAGTATATTTATATATCAAACTGGGAATAATTAATAATCTTAACAATATTATCTTGTAACTCATAAACATATAATGCATGTCCACCTATTGAGATATTTGGTCTCTGCCGTGTTTTATTGTTTTCTGCAGATAGAATGTGTATATATGATGTTAGATTTGAGCTTTAAAACTGCAGATTGGAAGGTGGAGAAGTGGCTCAGTGGTTAAGAGCAGTGGCTGCTCTTCCCAAGGACTCAAGTTCAGTTCCGAGCACCAGCATTGTGAGGCAGCTCACAATGGTCTGGAACTCCAGTTCCAGAGGATCTGATGCCCTCATCTTGGGTATCAGACATACATGTGGTGAACAGACATATATGCTGGGAAAACACTCATGTACATAAAATTAAAAACAAACAAATTCGGGAGGGGTTAGAAGTAGGGTTTTTTTTGTTTGTTTGTTTGTTTT
>NW_022196911.1:57383938-57395045 GCF_008632895.1 Mastomys coucha
CTAGTTAAAAATCCCAGTTTGTCATGGGCTGGTGAGATGGCTCAGTGGATAAGAGCAGTGACTGCTCTTGCAGAGGTCCTGAGTTCAATTCCTAGCAACCACATGGTGGCTCACGACCATCTGTAACGGGATCTGATGCCTCTTCTGATGTGTCTGAAGACAGCTACAGTGTCCTCATATAAATAAATAAATCTTTTTAAAAGATCCCAGTGTTTCCTTTCTGCCACACAGGAAGGTGACTGAGGACTATGGGACAGGGTCATGGAATCATGGAATCTCGCTAACCTTTGTGTAGAGCTGGTTTTTCTTTTTCTTTCTTTTTTCTTTTTAAACTTTTATTGCATTATGATGAGAAAAGTTACATGATTTCAATTTATCTGAATTTGTTAAGATTTAAAAACATATTTTAAGTAACTAGAATTGAATCACATTCTTGTTTCCCTTTTGTACCCCCACTCCTCCCAGAGACCCCCCCTTCAATACCTACAATATCTTTTTTGTCATATTCCTTAAAATTTACAAAATATTATAACAATAAAAATAAGTATTATAAAAGGTGTTTGATTAAAAAAACAACAATCAATTTAACAGTCTTATGTAGATAGAGCTGGATTTTTAATCTCTACAATCCTGACATCTGCAAAGCTGGCTTTATCATTTCTTTGTATTAGCTAAATTTTCAACTACTGTATTAAGCATGACAAGTAAGAGAGTCCATCTTTGTCTTATTCTTGATTTGAGAGAAAGAGCATTGTCTTATATGTTACATATGATGCTAGCTGTTGTGTTTGGGGTGCATACCCTATATTGTATAAAATAAGTTAGCATCTCTTTTGTTTTCAGAGAATCTTTATCATGAATGTATTCTGAAGCTTGTTGGTCACGATTTTTCTCAGTGTTAATATAATGAATTACGTTGACTTAAAAGCCCTCCACAGAGGAAACCAGTGATGTTTTGCATAGCCTCACTGAACTATAATATATTCTACTTTGTAGATTAATGAATTCTGTTTACTAATTTTTTTTTTCAATTTACTAGTAGTTTTGTGTCTATTTATCTGAGAAACTCATTCACAGGGTTTTTTTTTGTTTTGGGTTTTTGGTTTCTTGGTTTTGTTTGTTCTTGCAGTGTCTGATAGTAGGTTAATCTGACCTCACAAGATGAGTTGAGAAATGTTCCCTCATCTTGTTTTTTGAGACTAAAAAAAAAATGCTATTAATCTTCCACATATGTTTGGTAGAATTATATGGACCTGGGTTTGGGCAGTTAACTGTTAATTTAAGCAAATATTGCATGTGGTGAAATGATTACTAAACAACCTACCTATCTTCCTCCTCTTGAATTGTATAAAACATTCTTCAGAGGTTTTCAGATATGATGTTAGTAATGTACCAAAATGTTTTTAATTCAGTAATTGCTGGTATGAAATGGTCCTGGTGAAACTATGATTAGTAACTGTATTTTGAAGTTTTCAGAGACTGAAGACACTTTCTTTTCCTGCAGAGGTTCTTAGCCTAGGGTCATGACTCCTTTGGCAAACCTCTGTCTCCAAAAACATTCACAGTTCTTAAAATTAGCAGAATCACAGTTATGAAGTAGCAACAAAATAAGTTTATGGTGGGGGGGTCACCACAACATGAAGAGCTGTATTGAAGGGTCCCAGCATCAGGAAGGTTGAGAACCACTGCCCTCCACAGAGGAAAGCTTGGTGTCTCTCTGGAGTGGATAGGCATCTCAGAGCTCATCTCCCCCCAGTCAGCACAGTCTCTAATGTGTCCATGCTGTCATTAGCAACCCCTGCTCCAAGACTTCATTTTTCTGGTTCTAAAAAATTGTTCTGGGTGAAACTGTGTAGAAGGTCCCACTTGTTCCCTTTGTACCCTTCCCCATACACTGTGATATGCTGATCATTTCATCATGACTAAAGAGCAGAGCAGGAGAGACATGTTCAGATGTTGAGTCAGTGCTTGATGGACAGCAGGGTGTCACACCCCAGGAGCAGATGTGTGTGCTCAGTTCAGCCTCTTTTCCCATTGTCGCTGCTTCTGGCTTATATTGTCTTACAAACACAAAAGACTCCACATCCAGTCCAAAGTTAATTATTAAACATGGTCTAAAAGCTTGGCAGAGTATCTTCCCAGGCACCTAGCCTCCTCACTGGTCTTGTCATGGTTTGGCCTGGCCTTATACATGCTTGTTCAGTGAACTTACTTGCAGAATTGCCTCCAAAAGGAGTAAATTAATAAATAGCTTCCCCCAATCACTGAACTAGCAGAGAGAGAGAGAGAGAAAGAGAGAGAGAGAGTCCAGATATTAAATAGTAATAACACTAGTAAGGCGCATGGTTTAAATTGACTCAAGGCATCTGTGGGAACCCCATGACTAGCACTCCAGGAAGAGATAACATTACCCATTGTAAAGTGCAATGGGTAATGTTATGTTATTTGGAAGCAAATGGAAACTACAGAAGTGCACACCTGCTGAAGTACAGCAGTGTGAGAGAATGTCCATTGGGAAAGGCACAGAATCGTGAGAACATGTCCACTGTGGAAAGCCTCCTCCTTCTTCTCCTCTTCCTTCTCCTTCCTTCTTCCTTCCTTCTTCCCTCCTCCCTTCTTCTTCCCTTCCTCCTCCTTCTTCCTCCCTCTTCCCTCTTCCTCCCTCTTCCCTTCTTCCTTCCTCCTCCCTTCCTCCTTCCTCCTCTTTCTTCCTCCCTTCCTCCTTCCTCTCCTTCTTCCTCCCTCTTCCTTCCTCCATTCCTCCTCCGATCCTCCTCCTCTCTTCCCTTCCCCTTCCTCCTCCTTCCTCCTCCTTCCTTCTCTCTTCTCCTCCTCCTCCTTCTCCTCTTCCTCCTCCTCCTCCTCTTCTTCTTCTTCTTCTTCTTCTTCTTCTTCTTCTTCTTCCTCTTCTTCCTTCTCCTCCTCCTCCTCCTCCTCCTCCTCCTCCTCCTCCTCCTTCTTCTTCTTCTTCTTTCTCTCCTCCCCCCTCCTCCTTCTTTATCTGTTCTGTTTTTGTTGGTTTGGGGTTTTGGATGTTTGGGGGTTTAGTTTTCAAGATAGAGTTTCTTTGTGTAGCTCAGGCTGTCCTGGAACTCTCTCTGTAGATCAGGCTACCCTGGTACTTCCCGTGCCTCTGCCTCCCTGGAACTAAAGTGCTGGAATTAAGGGTGTATGCCACCACCATCCGCTTAAACGATTTTCTAGAGTAAAAGTTCAGGTGACTGTAAAGAGTTGCAATGGTGTTTTGGTCTTTGAAAGGGACATACCTACCAGGCAGGCTGCTGAAGAGTCTAACTCAGTTCTTTAGCGTGGTCTGTGTGTACCTGCACCTTGACTCCTGTTGGTGGAGGGTTTCCAGTCAGTACCAACCCTGACCTGTATCAGAGTTCCTTTGTAAAAAGAGGTGTGAGATATCCGTTCGCTCACTGTTACCTTCCCTCGCAGGAGCTCAGTGAGATGCTGTACACGGACCGGCCTGACTGGCAGAGCGTGATGCAGTATGTGGCCCAGATCTACAAGTACTTTGAGACATAAACAAACCCTCTAGCTGCTGCTTGACCTCAAGTTAGTCCTGGATGCACCTGCTCACAGTCCATCACACCTGGTATGCCCACCACCTCACCACCTGGATTTCCAAGGAAGACTCAAGCCAAGTGAACCAGCAGTCCATCGAGAAGCAGAGCTGGCTCCACCATGTCCCCACCATGCGGATCAGAGGCAAACCTGTCTGGAGCCTATGCTGAGGAATCCTTGCTCCCAGTGGGAGGTTTCTAGAGGGGCAGGCCCCACTCCTCACACACTGGGTCCCAAAACCCAGGCCCTCTTCTGTGAGATTCCAGTGTTGCCAGTCCCTTTTGCAGCCCACACATGGTCTACATGCTGCCAACAGCCCTTCACTCACCGTGCCTCTTCTTCTCCTTCTCCCCTTTACTAAAACTGTTCTGGCTTTGCTTCAGTCAAAACTCTGTCCTGACCAACTACCTGCTCCTGAAATAAAGCAGCACCCTACAGAATAGAAAAACAAAAGCAGCTTTTGCTTCATAGCCACTTAGAAACACACTGATTAGGAAAATAGTTTGCTCAACTCTGTGTAACTGAGGACTTAATTGCACTACATAGGTCTCACTGTCCCTATTTGATTCCTCATGTTTGCAGAGGAGCCCTTGGCACCTTGCTGATGGTCCACGGGAGGCCAGCTGGCATGCACATTAACCACACAGCCTGAGTACGGGGCTGGTGTCCTGGCTGATGGAACCATGACCATTGTCCACATCACCTTCTGCCCCGCTATTTATTTACAATCCTGTTCACACACACACATCCGCCTAACACGTGGGACTCAACAGAAGTCAGTTATGCGTGTGAAGCAGCCTGTGCTGGTGAGCTCCTTGCACATTTGCACAGTTCTACAGGGTGGGACAACAGAAATATAAACTGTGTTTTAGCTCCAGACAGAGTTGGTCCTTAGCACTCGTTGGGCCTTTTACATTTGCCTAATAAAAGAAGCTATTAGGAACAGTCACACTCTCCTGACACCCTGCTGCTTCCCTGAGGTGCAGCAGCCCCTCCCTGAGTACTCAGGCTCCTTGCTTCTAGAGTCTAGAGGCTCTTTGCTATTTTTCTTGGACAAATAAATGTGCACTTCATAGCAAATGAGGGTGCCCCTTTCTCAGACAGTTGGGTGTGCACAAACACCCATTATTGTTCTAAGTGCCAAATAGCCCTGTGCTGGTCCTTTGAGAAAGGACCATGTTCACAGCAACCCCGTGAAGGACCGCCATAGTTCTAGTGAATCTCTGCCTGCTTATCTGAGCCACCCTGCTGGCCCAGTCTGTATCCTTAGAGGACCTGGGTTCTATCCCTCCCTCCATCCCATCCCTCTGATAGGTGGCAGCTGGGTGCAGCAGCGCTGATTCTCAAACTGTTGTAGCCTCTTGGGGCCACAGACTCCACCTTCAGGCTCTATCTGTAGTTCTTGGCTGTGGCTCCATCCGGTTCCCCTGGGGCTCCTAGGAACTGCATGCCTGGCCCTCCAATCAGGTGAGTCAGAATAACTGGAATGGAGCAGAGATGGAGTCTGCAGGTTCTCACAGTTCTTCCGAACTGGTGGACAGCCATGCAGAGGAGCAGGACACTCCCCCAACCCCCTGTGCTCACCACAGGAGCTCCTGAGCAGCAGTTTAGGGACCACAGTCAGCTGTGAAATGGGCCCATTCATCTCCAGGTCTAGGGCTCAGAACCTCCTTTCTGATGAATGTGTTCCTCTGAAAGCTAGGACTTGCGCTGCTTAAGCACTGGTGTGTTGTGATTGAGGACAGCCCTCACAGTCTCAGGCTTCTGCTTTGCCCAGCGGGAAGGAGCGCTGTCCCACACAGCTGGGCGCTGTTTCCTCTCCAGCTGTGTAGGAGAGGCCACAGTTAAGGCATGGAGTTTAGTCTGTCTCTGGCTCTTGTCAGGGTGCTGTCTAGACATCTAGGAGCTCTCAGCAGAGCAGGCTCCATGCTGGTCTCCAGACACCTTACAGTTTCCTTGTAAGCAGAGGCAGGCACTTTGGGGCCCATCCCCCTTGTGATCGGAACCCAGTTTGCTGAGGACTAGCCAACCACATCTGTTCTTGTCTTTATTTTCCTTTGGCTTCCCCCCCCCCACGCCCCCATTACTACAGTTCCTGCCAGGGATGAGATCCCTCCCAGTAGAAGCAGGTACTGCTGGTGAATGGGGTGAGGCAGAGAGCAGGCAGACGGCACTCCATTTCTTCAACATGGTACCATACTGTTGCATATGGAGGTGCAGGGCCTGGGAAGAGCTCCAGGGTACACACGTGAATAATGAAAAACTGACCAGCTTAGAATACCAGCACAGCGGGTGCCTTACATTTTCTTGGGTTTTATTGGGGTGCTTGGGGTGGGTTGGTTGGTTTGTTTGTTTGTTTGTTTGTTTGTTTGTTGTTTGTTTTGCTTTGAGGCTTGTATGAAGCAGAATCTCATGGCTGGTCTTGAATTCCTGCCTCTGCCTCCCAGGTGCTGAGATCAGATACCATGCCCAGCTTTGGTACTTTGTGTTTTTGCTGTGTTTTTGTTTGTCGTGGGCTTCTTTACTAACTCTCGTTTGGAGGCTGTCAAAGGCCTCTATGGCCGTGAGTTTCCCATCTGCCCTCAGCTAAGCACAAGAGAGAGCTGCAGAATGTAAGATCCTGAGAAGTTCAACCATGTGGGGAAGACTGGCTTTCTGCACTGAGTGGTGGCTGAGCTGATGACAGATGACAGGGCTGAGGCCACGCCCACAGGGACAGGCTCGGAGGAATGGCCTTCCCCTCAGTCCCTTCTCACTGTAGCATGCGTGATTGCCCTTCTCATTCTTCGTCCAGTTGTTTCTCAGCTCTGTTAGACCATCCAGAATTTAAGCCGGGGCTGGGAGAGAGAAAGCCATGTCCTGTCAAGCATGGTGCCCCTGCCTGCGACTTCAGCTCCTCTGGAGAAGGAAGCAGGAGAATCAGTTGAGCCCAGGGATTTGGGACTAGTCTAACAAAAGAGACCCTGAGAGGGAATGGGGCTGTCCCAAAGCAATCAGCCTTCTAGCAATAATGACTACCTGGCATATTCTCTTCCCATCTCCCACGAGCACCAGGCACATGCCAGTCTCACTGAGACCCTTAGGGACAAACCCACCCACCAGATCTAGCAGTTCCTAAGTTCCAAGTTTGAGATGCTCCACTACCCACACAAATGAAAGAGGGAACCCCCAGCCATCTGAAGAGAAGTGTTTCCAGCATCTTCTGGAGGCCCTCTGACTGAGGTTGGAGTTCTGGGACACCCTGAGTAGCTCACCGACTGTCACTACATGAGTTGACTGTGGCTTCCTTTCTGTCAAGAGCACACTAGACCGCACTAAGCACTGCCCAAGCGTGGCATACTCTCAGAGGTGTGCAGGGCTCATAACAAGTGTAAGGTGTGCCGCTGTGTAATATTTCTAATAAATATATTTTGTTTCTGCCTCAGTTCTTTCACCTGGTGACATTTATCCGCATTATTTTTCAAAACGCCAAACTTGCTTTGAGTCTGCTGAAAGCCAGCATCTCCCTGCGTATTCCCTGTCACTTCCCAGTCCCCACTGTAACTGCTCTACATGTCGTGCCTCTGCCTTTCCCATTTGCAGCTGTCTTGCTGTGGATATAGGTGGTCGGATGAATTCTAGCACCAGGATGCTAACAAGGTGTACAAATGTGCTTAAGATGGGAAGCGGGCTTCGAGGACCCCGGAATGTACACACAGTGTTGTAAAAAGTTATGACAAGACTGAAGGGGCAAGTGAATTAAAAAAAAAAAAAATGTAACTACTAGAGATGCCAGTGGCACCTGGACGAGGAGGGCCACCCTAGAATCTTCATTTCTATTTCCTGTCAAGTGAGCCCCATGGCCTGGCCTCCTGAGTGCCTCCACAACTGCTCAGGGTAGTCAGTAACGGTCACGGGGTATCAAACATTGGGCCAGCTTCAGGGCTACCACTTCCCTCTCAGTCTAAAGAGACAGGAAAAGTTGTGCCAAGAGATACCCGGTCTTGTTTGCTCAACATCGGATTGTCCTGTGCCATCCTGAGTGCCAAGTGCCTTGGGCTGTATACGTGTGTGCATCCCCGCTGGCTCATGCACATACATAGTGGGCCTTTCACAGATGCCCAGTGTCTCCGAACTTGGGAATGATCTCCATATTTGCTGGGTTTTGAGGCTTATCGAACAGGTTCTGTCCTATGGGCCTGTCTCTCTACATGAATGAAGTATGTACCATCCATGGGCATTCCATGACTGGGCCACCTTTGCAAATGCACTTCATAGGTAGGGTTAACTGGTTTTGAAGTGGCCACCTGGTAGCACTGAACCCCAGGGCATTTTCCTTTCTGACCCCAGATTTCCCATACAGCTATCTTAGGCAGTTTCTGTTGTCACAACACAAACCTACGAACTGGTACTTTATAAAGGATAGAGGTTTACATACCTCTCAGCCCTGAAGTCTGGACCCATCAAGAGCCCAGCACTGATGTCTGGAAAGGTATTCTTGCCATAGCATGATTTGGCAGAGGACCTGAGGAAACAGAGTAAGCCTGCCAGCCCTAGGCCCTTCCTCTTGTGAAACCACCAGTGCTGCCATGGTGAGCCGGACATTCATGACTCAATCCCGGTCATTCAAAAAGCCGTTACGTTTCTAGCACTTGAACTGTGGGGAGATACATTCAAGCCACAGCTTCAGTGGCAACGGCTCATGGGTTAGCTGAGTTAAATGAGAGGCTCCTAGCAGCCCTGTGTACAGATCCCTGGGCCCAGGGCCACCTTCCCTCTGCAAGTGAGAAGGACTTTGCTCTTAGGTTGTATGAACTCCATGAGGGCCAAGGGCAGACTTCTGTGCTCATGATACCTAAACCTAGTAAGTGGAGGTTATAGAGCTTGCTTGATTAATTGGTCCATGTGCCGGTTACTTGCCTTCTAACTTGAAGGTTAGTTCGGGAATGAATAGCACAGCATCCAGCCTGTGGTCCATCTGTGAACGACCTGTTCCAGCGTTTCCCAGCTCAACAGTGAGTGGGAATGGTTTGGGGAGAAACCAGAAACCTGACCTCCCTGAGGCCTTCATTCTTTCCTTTTCATTTATTGTGCATGAAAAGACCTAACACATTCCCCTCAGAGTCTTGGAGTCTTCTGGGATCTTTAAATGAATTCATTTTAACTTATTTCACCTGCTTCAGTAAAATATTTCTATATCATGAAAAAAAAGTCCATAAATAGATTTGCTTAGGACACTTCAGAAGGCTGGCCAGTGGGTCTGTGAACCCTCCCATTTGTCCATCAGGGCTGCTATTTATATCCCTCCTTAGTGTGGCCATTTCCCTTGTATCTGAAAAATGAGACAGAACTGACAGTGGCACATGGGAAAAGTTTTCCTGCTACACGTGACCTCAGAAGGCTTGGCCGTCGTTCAGGAAGGCTGATCCTAGAAAACATCTGGCCGGAGATAGACACATCCTAAGAAAGGCAAGGTCTCACCACCCAGAGCCTCCATACAGGCAATAGGGATAGGAATTCACCATGACACTGAAGACCTGTTATTCCGACTGTCGAAGTCTTTCAAACCTACCTGCTGCGCCCACAGATCCCGCTGCTGCTGCTGTTTAGGGAAGGGGAAGAAGAGGTCTGTCTCTGGCCACCTGCCTTTGTAGTCTACAGCCATGTGCCCCAAGTGAGAGCACGGTTGTTTTGTCCCTCTCAGAAATCCTGTGGATGGCTCAGTGTTGGATCAATCAGCCCTGAGTGTGTCATCAGTATTTAGAGCTTTGAGGTAGCTGGGCAGTGGTGGAGCACACCTTTAATTCCCAGCACTTGGGAGGCAGAGGCAAGCAGATTTCTGAGTTCGAAGCCAGCCTGGTCTACAGACTGAGTTCCAGGACAGCCAGGGCTATACAGAGAAACCCTTCTGGAAAAAAACAAAACAAAACAAAAAAAAAACAAAAAAGAGCTTGAGGTATAATATGCCTGTACCTGCAAACCTTCTAATATTTAGCCCATCTGGGGGAGCATGCGGCTGTGATAAGCCCACTTGAAGGAACTGGTAGACATTCACAGCAGAATCTTTATCAAAAGAGAACGTCAAGCTTCCACCCTGCCTTCTAATCCAGCCTTCTTAGGGCCAAGTTCAGGTCTTTGAAGCCCAAAGAAACACATTACTCACCATTTTCCCCATAGGCTGGAGTCCAGGGAGCCTACCACTCACAGATGTTAGGCTGCTGGTCTCCAGAGTGATTGTTTGTTGCTGTTGTAACAAATTACTACAGACAACAATTTCTGTCTTAGAAAGTTAGAGTTTAGACACCAACCCACACAAGACTTGTGCTGAATGCCATACACTGAGTCTTGAATATTTCCCAAAGGTTTAAAGACATGTTCAGCAACCTCTTTAAGAGGCGGGGCCTAGGGGGAGGAAGTTAAGTCCCTTGGGCTGTATCCTTCAGAAAGATAGTGAGACCCTGGCCCCTTTTTCTGTGTGTTTTCCGGATGCTATGAAGTAGGCAAGCTTCCTGTACCACACTTTTGCCATGATGTGATGAACCACCCACTACAGGGCCAAGGGACTGGACGAAAACCTCTGAAGTCTTTCTTCCTTTGAAGTTTCTTTTCTTTTTTTTCCAAAGATTTATTTATTTAATTTATGTGAATACAGTCACTGTTTTTCAGACACACCAGAAGGGGGCACCAGATCCCATTACAGATGGTTGTGAGCCACCATGTGGTTGCTGGGAATTGAACTCAGGTCCTCTGGAGGAGCAGTCAGTGCTCTTCCCCGCTGAGCCATCTCACCAGCCTTAAGTTTATTTTCTAAGGTGTTTTGTTATAGCCGTGGAAAGCTGACTGATACCTGGAACTAAAACCACCTGAGCAGGTAGGGTGACGCTCTCTGGTGGAGGCCCTGGGTAACATCTGTGTTCTTGCCTTCCCCAGCCTCCCACACTCATAAACTGTGACCTCTTTCTCGGTCTTAAAGGCAGTGTGTGCTGAAGCTTTTGGCCATCCCTTTAAGACCAAACCTTTTTATGTCATGCTTTTAATAGTCTAGAAGAACCATACTGAAGAACATCACCAAATTTTCGTTGTTGTTGTTCATGGCTACATCTTCTCCCTGGCTCTCTGCAGCTGGGGAAACTCTAGTTTTAGAGTCATGTAGGTAGATTGGGGCTATCCAAGTACTGTCTTAATGATTCTCCCCATCTGACAACCCCTACTCACCTTAAGCACATCTACAGTCTCTTGTCATGTGAGGAACATCTGTGTGCAGTGCATACCCCAGTCATCGCTCTGTCTCCTTTCATTAACGATAGAATCTTTATTTCCTAGTTATAGTTGCCAAGCTATATTAGAGCTCCCTAGAAAAATAGGACCAGGGGGAAATAGATATGGAATGGGATTGTAAAGGAACTAGGCCTCATGATTATAGAGGTCAGCAAGTCCCACACTCTGCCACCAGCAAGCTGAAGAGCCAAGAAAGCCTACAAGCCAAGGCAGACTCTAGTCCAAAGCTGTTGGCTATCCCTTTAAAACCAATCCTTTTTTTTTGGGGGGGGGGGGG
>NW_022196911.1:57395159-57399908 GCF_008632895.1 Mastomys coucha
TCGAACTCAGAAATCTGCCTGCCTCTGCCTCCCAAGTGCTGGGATTAAAGGCGTGCACCACCACGCCCAGCAAGACCAATTCTTTTTATGGCATATTTTTAGTATTCTAGAAAAACCCAGGAGCACCAAGGACAGGACATGGATGTCCAAGCTCAAGTGGTCAGCATGGATAGATTTGACCTTCCTCTGACTTTTTAACACCATTCAGTCTCTTACCCACACTGGGTAGGCCTTTGGTGTTACTGTGCTCACTCTACCAATCCAAGTGCCCCCTTTATTCCAGAAATGCCCTCTGGGGTACACTAAAAAATATTGCCATACTATCATGCCTCAATAAAGGTAAAGTTGATACATAGAGTTAACCATTGAGCCAGGCCGCTCCACTATCAGGCTTCTCCATCCTTCTTGTGCCCAAACTGTTTTCCTAGGAGAGCTTTCCTCAGCTAGGCAGCCAGCTGGTGGGCCAGGCTATCCCTGACCAAGCAACTAGAATAAGATGTGGTCTCCTGCTTAAGAGTCAGCCATGTCCATGCATCCTCCAAAGGCATTGCTGCGTAATGATGTGTTTTCTGGGATGGAATTTAGCTTCCTAAACAACTTACCTCCATGGGACTGGAGTCTGTATAACTAGCTAAAAAACCAACACTTGGGAGTGGTCAGGTGACTGATGTGAATGGCTCTGGGCACCAGTGAGTGTGGTTAATACTAGATCATTTGACAAATAAGCAAACAGAGGCATACAAAAGCTAAATAATTTGTTTACAGTAACTTAGCTTGGAGGAAGCAAAGAAGAAAGTTAAACCTAAGCCATCTGGTACCGGAGCCTGCACTCCCTGCTCCCTGCCACTGCAGGAGCCCGCACTCACTCCCCGCTGCAGGAGCCCGCACTCACTCCCGGTCACTGCCGGAGCCCGCACTCACTCCCGGCCAATGCCGGAGCCCGAACTCACTCCCGGCCACTGCCGGAGCCCGCTCTCACTCCCGGTCACTGCCGGAGCCCGCACTCACTCCCGGCCACTGCCGGAGCCCGCACTCACTCCCGGCCACTGCCGGAGCCCGCACTCACTCCCGGCCACTGCCGGAGCCCGCACTCCCGGCCAATGCCGTATTCCACCATCATTAGGTGCCAGTGGTGAAGGAAGCCTGTGCCGGAGGTAGTAGTTGCCCCTCAGGCAATGCTTTCTGATACCTTTGCTGTGACTTATTAGAAGACAGCTGAATTCCTACCTAGTGTTGGCTAGAACTGAGCTCTCACATTAAGATCTTGGGCTCTGTTACATTGACCGGGACAGATCACATGCCCTAACTTAGCCAATCACTGGCAAAAGAAACAGAGCAGTCTGTGCTTCTCTATTACCTGACTGGTGCTGGGGGTAGTTGGAGCCCATCTGTGAGACACGGGTACCCCCACACACACTGGGCAGAATCCTTTTATTAACTTGGAATAGTGTGTGGCACTCGGGAGGCAGCCAGTGTGTCTGCCCCAGTGTGCACGTGTTGGCCACATGAACAGCGCATTGCCTGTGCTAACTTTGATTCCTGCAATCCTTCAGGGGCCAAGTCTTCTTGGATAGCCTGGGAGAAAACAGCTTAGGGAAATAGGTGGGCATCTAGGATGAGGGGGTCCTGCCACTCAACACAGAACTTAGTATATGGTACAATGCCCTCTGCTAGGAACAACCCCACCAGAACCACTGGCTTCCAGCAGCAAATCAGATGCTGACACTAAGTCATTGCCCTCAGACCCCCATAGCTCTGCAGCTGATCCTAGCGGCCATGCCAGGTTAGGAGGAGGGAAGAACAGACAGGGGATACTAGGCACCAGAGAGAAGGGAACCTCCCAAGTAGTCATCAGAGATGGTGCTGAAGTGGGGGAAGGAGTCTCTCAGGCCTCAGCTCTGATAACCTGAGACTGTTAACCCTCAGAGGCTGGCCCCTACTGTCTGCATCCACAGTGCCCCCATCCCCTGGGACAGCATTCCTAGGGCACAGTGTGGACAGGGATGTGGATCTTCACTTTGCTCCTTTCCCAGGAATGGAAAGAGGCCTGTGCTTGAAGACATGATGATGGGCAAGAAGCAGCTGTATAGTCTCTCCCTGCACTCTTGTACTGAAACCTTTCTCTCCAGGATCACCCATAACCTCTTGTCCCTGAGGTCACCACTATCCACAAGAAGCCACCATGAGCGCCTAGAGAGATGACTTTGTGATTATGAGCACTTGCTGCTCTTGCAGAGGACCTAGGTTTGGTTCCTAGCATCCACACAGGAGCTTATAACTGTCTGTAACTCCATTTTTCAGGGAACCCAACATCCTCTTCTGGCCTTCTTCATGAATGCGATGCATATATGCACATGCAAGCAAAACATTTATATGCATAAGATTAATTTTTTATATTTTCTTTTTCTTTTTTTTTTATAAAACTAATTTTTTTGTTTGTTTTTGTTTTTGTTTTTCGAGACAGGGTTTTTCTCTGTAGCCCTGGCTATCCTGGAACTCACTCTGTAGACCAGGTCGACCTTGAACTCAGAAATCTGCCTGCCTCTGCCTCCCAAGTGCTGGAATTAAAAATATTTTTTATAAGAAAAAGAAATTACTATGACCTCCACCTGTCAAAGTCACAAGTCAGTCTTTAGTCTTTTAAGATTTATTTATTATTATAGATAAGTACACTGTAGCTTCAGATCTCATTACAGATGGTTGTGAGCCACCATGTGGTTGCTGGGATTTGAACTCAGGACCTTTGGAAGAGCAGTCGGTGCTCTTACCTGCTGAGCCATCTCACTACCCCTCTCTTCCTGCTCTGGTGGCTGCCCTTCCTTTGGCTCTGCATCCACCCCAACTCCTGCACTGGCTCCTTTCTTTTGTGTTTTCTCCCCCCATACACCTTTGTGCAACACACCACCATAAACTAAGTAGTTCATAACCAAAACAAATTGATTTCTAGTTTTAGATCTTTTTTTTTTTTATAATAGATTTTCATCGTGGCTATTGATTTAGCTTTTGTCCCAGGGCCTGGTGTGTCCTAAGCACGCTCTTGCCCTCTGAACCACACTTCCCGACCTTCGCATTCAGTCCTAATTAATGCAATAAATTAATTTATCGTGAAAGTTTAAGACCAGGGTCCTAGCACTGCTAGGCCCTGGTAGATACACAAAGATGGCCAAGTCTTTGCTGAGGTCTCATATAGTGATGAGGGGTAAGCGAGGGGTCTGGCCTTTTCTTACAAAGATGCTGGTCCCATTCATGAGGACTCTAGCTTATGCCTAACCCAACTGCTTGCTAATTCCCCACCTTGTGTAAGGAAATGAACATCATACCCATTGCATTGGACTGGTTGGTACCTAAGCTTACCTCTTTCCTCGGGGGACCTACATACTGCTTTGCTATGTGCATTGTACTGCATAACTGTTATGAGAGATTCAGAAGGACTGGGGATCATCCAGGATGAGATTCTATAAGAATGTCTCAGCCAGTCCCCTGAGGACTGAGTCCAGATGGCATGGGTCACCAGGTAAAGTTTAAGACATTCACCGGGTGGTGGTAGTGCCACACGCCTTTAATACCAGCACTTGGGAGGCAGAGGCAGGTGGATTTCTGAGTTGGAGGCCAGCCTGGTCTAAAGAGTGAGTTCCAGGACAGCCAAGGCTACACAGAGAAACCCTGTCTTGAAAAAAACAAACAAACAAACAAAAAAGACACTCAGTTATTTTTGGATTACAGATAATTGATTGTTATAAGCATAAGAACATCTCCTGTGACAGTTGTCTTTTAACAAAATATCAATTGTTCGATTTCATCAATAATGCCTCGGGAGCCAGATGCTGGGGTGAAAGCCTGCTAGCTCAGAGAGGCAGAGAAAGCCCTCAGTTGACCTTCCTCCTAGCTGATGTCCCATTAGGAATGCCCCTCTTTCATGTTGTCCCTCTCAAACAATCTCCTTCAAACTCAGTGACTCTCTATTTCCTGTGTGTCTCTCTACCTGTCTTCCTGACTCCCCCTTACTCTCTGGTTTTTTTTTTTTTCAATAATCCTATGTTCACCTCTTGTGAACTAATTGTTTGTTCTGCCTCTTGACCTATAGTTGACTTTACTTAATCCTGTTTACAATATTCAAGCAGAAAGCTCTTGGATTATAGGTGTATTTTAAGGCTGAGCTACATCATAACTAAAAACAGGTCGTTCCAGTAAATAACACAATCATGGAGTTCACAGTGTGATCAAATATCCTGCAACATACTTAGATTTTTAAAAATCTGAATTTCAAATGTCACTGGCTGCTCTCTAGTAACAGGGGTACACATGTTTTTATGTATGCCTGAGTGGGGTGTCTCAGGGCCCAGGTATGAGCAGTTCCAACTAAGCAAATTGACAGTCAAGTCCCCAACCAGCCACAGCATGGTTTTTGTGCTTCCTCTGCCTGTATCAAAGTGTTCTGTTCCCTGGCCAGCTGTGAACAAGGGCACTGAAGGCCTTTGCCCCAGCTTCCCAGAAAAGAAATAGTTCCACATTTGCCCTCTAGAAGAGCATGTGTTAGAAGCTGAATTCATGGTGTGGAGAGATTAAGGAATAGTTTGAGAAGGAGAGGAAGAGGAGGAGGAGGAGGAGGAGGAGAAAGAGGAGAAGAGGGAGGAGGAGAAGAAGGAGAGGAAGAAGGGGAAGAGGAAGAAAAAGGAGGAGAAGGAGAAAGAGAAGAAGGAGAAGGGGAAGAAGAAGAAGAAGGGGAAGAAGAAAAAGGAGAAGAAGAAG
>NW_022196911.1:57400294-57407542 GCF_008632895.1 Mastomys coucha
AGGAGGAGGAGAGAAGGAGGAGGAGAAGGAGGAGGAGGAGAGAAGGAGGAGGAGAAGGAGGAGGAAAGAAGGAGGAGGAGGAGGAGAGAAGGAGGAGGAGGAGGAGAAGAAGAAGAAGAAGGAGACAACGAAGAAGAAAATAGTAGTGGTGATGGTGGTGCTTTGAAGGGCAACCTAGTGGGAGGTGATAAGATGGCAGAGGGCTCTGCCCTCACAGAAGACTGGGGTGTTCTCGCTAGAGAGAGTTGTTATGAACAGAGTAGTGCTGGACCCATTTATATGCAGGCTTTGGGCTTTGCCTACAACTACTCCTCTTACTCCTTTCCTGCCACGATACCACACACCTTCTCCAGAGCCAGGGCCATGTGGGCCATGCTATTGTGCTTTTGCTCTCCAAAGCTGTGACCTAATAACCCTTCTTAGAAGGGACCCAGCCTCCAGTAATTCACTAGAAAGACAGCAGTGTGTCACCGGAGACACCTTGTTCTAGTCTAGACAATCTTAGAAACACTTTGAAGTGTCTGGTCCACTTCCTCCATCCCCACCCCTACCTTAACCACAATCTCACAGGGACTCTTCCAAGTCCCACTTTGGGTGGCACGTCACTTCTGTCCCACCCATGCCTAACATGTCTTACCCCTAAGAGGCATCCCTGCAATTCCCAACCTATTGGTCTTTTAGGAGCTCCTGTTATACACCTTTACTTTATTGTCAGGAGTTGTGCATCATTGTTGGATGCCCAACTCTTCAGATACAGGGTCACTGTGGATAGATGCCTTGCCCCACCAATACACCATGGCCTCCACACTGCACCTATGCATAGACTACATCTAGTACCATCTGTTGAGAGTGGGCATGGTCTGGGAATCTGAGGGCAGACATATTGGAAGAGCTGGACCTCTAGAGGTCAGTGGAGGTAGTCTGGCTTGTTGGAAATGTCAAGGTGGCAGCCAAGGAAGAGCAGCTCCCTGAGCTGGGCTTGACCTGTGTGAACGGGGTGGGAAGAACTTCTCCCTCTCTTGGAGAACCTTTCTCCACAGAGGCACTGGCTGAGTTTGTAGATGAGCTTAGATGAATTCCTAGATGTTTGAAGTTGGTATGGAATGCACTTGGTTGGTATGGTAGCTTTCAGGCCAGTGTTCTAAGCCTTTTCCCTCAACCAGAGTGTCCAGGGGAATACAGCCGAAGCTTGTCCTCAAAGACTTTGGAGGGAAACTTTTCTTTTTTTTTTTTTTGAAACTGCAAAAAGGCTTTGAAATATTAAGGTCTCTACTTCCTTCTTAGCTTATCACAGAACGCGTACCGTAAAAGCGATGATGACTCTCCCAGACTCAGCCCTGTTATCAATATCCTCGGTGGGGATTATCATTTTCTTTGCCCTGGATACAAAACTAGACAGAAGATCCGTATCTGGTGACGGGGTCTTCCCTCGTTTAAAGTGTCAGCTGTGAGAAGACAAACCATAAGAGGTAAGAGTGCAGATCTTGCCACCACATCAGAACAAGCTAACACGATCACATCCATTCAGTCATTTGCCAGCGCTTTAGATAGTAGTGAGACAAGGAGATCTAAAAGTAACTCTCAAACAGTGTCAGAAACATATACCCCCTCCCAAAAAAAAAAATCATAGGAGAACAGCTCAAAGGTGCAACACTGGCAGGCCAGAAAGAAAAGAAAAAATAATTTCTCCTTCTAGCTGACTCATTGCCTGACCCAACTTGACACCGACTAGCGGACCGGGGGGTTGGGGGAAGAGCCTTGGTTGAGGAATTACCTCCAGCAGGTCAGCCTGTGAGCACGCCTGTGAGACATTTTCTTGATTAATAAGGAATGTAGGATGGCACAGCTCACAGTGGGTGGTCACACTCCAGAGCAGGTGAGCCTGGGCTGTACAAGAAAGCAGGCTGAGCAAACCATGGGGAGCAAGCCAGTAAGCAGTGCCCTCCCCTTCAGTTTCTGCCTCCGTGTTCCCACTCCCTGCCCAGCCTTCCCTCTGTGACAGACTGTGATGTCGAAGTATAAGCAGAGCAAATTTCCTCCTCCTTCACCTTGGTTTTGATGAATGTTTTATTACAGCGTAAAAAACCAAGCAAAAGCCCCCTCCCCCAGTGTCTTGTGATCCATTTGTACTGCTGGCTCCTGGCCTCACCCCAAATGGCCACTCATGGGCAGGACAAGTGGGTCATAAAATTTACTACTTCAAGATAGAGCGAACTGCCCTCTTGAACTTTCTTCAAATAGGACCTAAGAAGGACGGAGAAGGAAAGGCCAGGTGACCAGGTGACGCCTCTTACTGCTACAAAAAGACCCCACTGCTTCAAGGGGGAGATCGAAAACCTCAACCACTATATTTCTGCCCACAGTAGAATTTTTTTAAAGTTTTTCAAGACGGTGGTTCTCTATGCTGCCCTGGCTGTCCTGGAACTCACTCTATAGACCTCGAACTCACAGAGATTTGCCTCTCTGTACTGAGCTTACTGGCATGAACCACCCACCATACATGGTTTATGTGGTGCTGGGATTGAGGCCAGGACTTTATATATGCTATAGAACCATTCTCTCAACTGAGCCACATCCCCAGCCTGTGTGTGTGTGGGTGTGTGTGTGGGTGTAGGTGTGTGGGTGTGTGGGATAAAACCCAGAGCCTCATGTATATTAGGATGAGCTACAGCCCCAGCTGCATTCTCTTTTTTATTATAGCCCTATTATTTTTTACAACCTCCCCCACCGTGTGTGTGTGTGTGTGTGTGTGTGTGTGTGTGTGTGTGTGTGTGTGTGTGTGTGTGTGTGTGTATGTGTGTGTGTGTACGCACACGTGTGATATCAGTGGGGTCAGAGGACAACATTGGTGTCATTCCTTGCTTCTCACCTCATTTTCAGGCAGGGTCTCTCTTATTGGTTCTGTGGCTGGGTAGCTATTGTGAGATTCTGGGGATCCTCCTGTCTCTTCCTCTCGTCTCATCTTAGGAGTGCTGGGATTGCAGATACTTACTGTACAGTGTCTGCCTTTTACATGGGTTCTGGGCACTTAAACCTAGGTCCCCATGCTTACATGTTGTGGTAGTTTGAAGAGAAATGGCCCCCATAGATTCCATGTGTTTCAATGGTTGGCCGTAGGCACTATTAGGAGGTGTGGTCTAGTTGGAGGAGATGGATGACTGTGTAGGTGGGCTTTGAGGCCTTCTATGCCTAAGCTCCTCCCAGTGTGGAATCAGAGCCTCCTCCTGGCTGCCTGTGGAAAACAATCTCCTTCTGGCTGCCCTTGGATCAAGATATAGAACTCTCAGCTCCTTCTCCAGCACCATGTCTGCCTGGACACTGCCATGTTTCTCGCCTTGATGATAATGGACTCAACCTCTGAACTTATATGCCAGCTCTAATTAAATGTAGTGCTTTATAAGAGTTGCCTTGGAGCCGGGCGGTGGTGGCGCACGCCTTTAATCCTAGCACTTGGGAGGCGGAGGCAGGCGGATTTCCGAGTTCGAGGCCAGCCTGGTCTACATAGTGAGTACCAGGACAGCCGGGGTTACAGAGAGAAACCCTGTCTCGAAAAACCAAAAAAAAAAAGAAAAAAAAAAAAAAAGAGTTGCCTTGGTCATGGTGTCTCTTCCCAGCAATGGAAACCCTAACTGAGACACATGACAAGCACTTGTACCCACTAAACCACCTCCCTAGCCCCATGGCCCTATTTGTTATTAAAATTTCTAAATAAATTCTGATCTTTTACCACATGCCTTGAGCTCATCATTCCTAGCACAGCAGTTGGCTTCCCAGCGTCATCATGGATCCAGAGGCATTTCATCAGTGGCATCCTTAAGAATGTGACATTTGTCCTCAGGGTCCAGTATAGCTACCAGAATTCTAGTTATCACACCATATTCCAGTTGGCAAGATGAAGAGTGCACAGTGCCCTGAACCTTCTTATTTCATTTCATTTTGTTTGTTTTTTTTGAGACAGAGTCTTTCTACATAGCCCTGGCTATTCTGGAACTCACTATGTAGACCAGGCTGGCTTCAAAATAGAAAACCTCCTGCCTCGGCCTCCAACATGCTGGGGTTAAAAGCATGAGCTACCACCACATAGCTAAAAACCATATTTTTAATATGAAAATATACTGAGTGAGAAAGAAGTCCCCCTATCCTCCAAACATTCCATATCCACTCTCTGGTGTTCTACATATCTTGTAGAGCCATTCTTGGTTCTACAGAGCCATTCTTTCATAGACAACATACATGAGCTTATCACATCCCGTTCCTCTATGGCCCAGACTATAGGAATAGTTCCCTTAGTCAGAGAGCAGAAGGATCTCTCATTCCTTCTCTGCTGGAATTTTCCTATAAGCAGAACATCTACTATGAATGTGGGGTGGGTAGTGGAGGGGGGTGGTCCTTGAGAGCATAGGAGGCTTTCTTTCCTCAGGGGAGTAATAAAAGGGGAGGGGAAAGCTAGGGTCCCAGAAAACCAATGGTCACCAAAGCCACCCTGGGCGAAGTCTTCTGGGTCTTTGGCTTGCGAACCCAAAGTATGAGTTTCAGGGCAGGGTGAGCTTTGAGAAGTGTTTGCTAATAGACCCCCAGGTGAGTATCTAGGAGAAGGAAACAAGCAGAGTAGATTCCAGGGAAGGGACTGCTACGAAGGGTCCCAGGTTGGGGCTTTTATGAGTTGATGTCTTGTGGGGAGGAGCCATTCAAGCCTGAGGATGGGAAATATTGGCTTGCTCACAAAATGTCCATGTACCTCCCCATCCCAAGTGTCTGGACCAGAGTATACTTGGGTATAGCTTCCTGTGTAAAAGGAGAAGAAACAAGACCAGGGCTGGGCATGGAGGCAGAGGCAGGCTATTGTCTGTGAGTTCAAGTCCAGCCTGTTCTACATACAGAGTTCCAGCCCAGTTGGGACTATGTAGTAAGACCCAAGAGAAAACAAAAAGAAAGAAGGAAAGCAACAGAGCCCCTCAGGAATGAAGGTCCCTGTCACTATTCCATCTGATTGTTTTCTATCTCTCGTTTCACCACTAATCTACGCCGTGGTTTATTTATACGTCTCCTCTAGAGCTCACATTGGCAGTAGCACTGATGGGACCTTTAAGACTTAGTAGCTGTGGCCTCTTTTCAAATGTACTCAAACCAGACAGCTTGGGGCCGGGGGTGAAGCATGAGATGGCAGACATTTCTTATTTTTTCTTTAAAGTGATTTAAATTTTTTGGTGTGCATGTGCGTGTGCAAGCATATGATGTGTGTGTGTGATAGGTGGAGGTCAGAAGACAAGTGAGTTCTCTCCTCCTAATAGCAGGGTATGTCCTGGAGCTCAACCTCAGGTTGTTAGCTTGATAGTAAGGGCCTTTACCCAACTAAGCCATCTTTCTGGCTCCATTATCTATCTGACGCGGAGGCTGGTTCCTGTTATCCCAGTGGCGGGGAGCTGGAGACAGCAGGACCCCAGGAGTCTTGCTGACTGGCCAGTCTGTGAGCTGAAGATCCAGTGAGAGACCTCTAACCTGGCCTAGCAGGAATGAGGGTATTCTAAAGAGTTTTCTACACTTTGTTCATCAGCCTGATGTCCAGCTTTTATGTGAGTGCTGGGATCTGAACTCAGGTCCTCCTGCTTATACAGCTGGCACCCTAGTGGCTGAGTCACTGCCTCAGCCTAATCTTATCCTGTACAATAGCCTGTTGCACTGGACTCTGAGTAAGCCATAAACCAGTAGTCGTAGGTCTTTGTTTAATTGTTTGGTTCGGTTTTGAGACTAGGTTATAGTATGTTGCCCAGGCTGTTCTCAGATACCTGAGCTCAAACAATCCTCCTGTTTCAGCCTCATAACTAGCTGGGGTTCCAGGTCACCACCTGCTGGGCCCCCATGTTTTCTTCATTCGCTCTGTGCTTTAACCTAGCTCTGAATAGTAACCCTAAGATTTGCCTATAGGAATTCCATATGGCTTTGCTGGCCAGATCTCCTGCAACGTTTACAGTGATTGAGACCGGGGAGAGCTCAGGCTTACAGAAGAGGCAGACAAGAGCCCACAGGCTGTCAGATAGGCGATGGAGCCAAAGTAGAGTCAGGTGAGGAAGAGGGGCCATCAAGGGCAGAGGCTACACCTACTAACCCTCTTTGAATAGGTGACATGATTTGTAAAGGTCTGAGAGGAGCCATGTGACAGTCTAGGGATAGCTGGATGAGCTGCAGACAGGATTTCCAAAGTTCCTGCAGAGAAGGAGCTAGGACTGGAGTGCACACTAAGAAGGTGAGGTGAGCTACAGACTGTCTGAGGTGGCTGCACAAAGTGGACTGGGAGGGGTTGGTCGGGCAGGAGTTCCCGAAGCTCGGACAGTTCAAACATGACACAAGTCACATTTTAAAATGGTACCCTTGGAAGCCATGGAAAAGCAGCAAGTGACAAAGAAGAGAGTGTGATGATAATTCATGCTAGGCATAACGCTTGGTGATTTAAACAATAAATGTTGGGTAAATGATGGCAGTATAGGGTGAGGGGCCTTAAGTGGGGGGAACAAGGAAGACAGATGGGGTGGGTGTGTAGAGAGAAGATAGGACTTGCGGCTAGCCTGTATATGAGTGTGCCCTTAATGCTAAAGTACTGCTGGTGCGGGTTTGAATGAGATTGGCCTCCCAGAGGCTCATGTGTTTGAATGCTTGGTCCCTAGTTAGTGGAACTGTTGGGAAAGGATTAGGTGTGACCTTGTTGGAGGAGATGTATCACTGGGGTGTGGGCTTTGAGGTTTCAAAAGCCCATGCCAGGCCCACTCTGTCTGTCTGTCTCTGTCTCTGTCTCTCTGTCTCTGTCTTTCTCTGTCTCTCTCTGATAACAGACTAACCCTCTGAAACTGTAAGTAAGCCTCCAGTTAGATGTTTTATAAGTTGCCTTGGTCATGGAGCCTCTTCACACCAGTAAAACAGTAGTTAAGACACTGCTGAAATGGAGAAAGGGCTGGAGATCAAGGGCTGGATGGGAACTGCTCATCCAGTGTTCTGTTGGCATAACAGAATAACTGAGGCTGGGTAGTTTTTAACTAAAGCAGTTTTATTTCAGCTTATGGTTCTAAAGGCCCACATGCTGTTCCAACCCATGGGGGGAAGTAGACTCATGCACAGCAAATGCTGTGTGATTGTTCAAGAGCCTGGTGGAGGTGGCGGTACCTGTGATCCCAGAGCTTGAGAGCTGAGGCAAGGAGATGGTAAGATATGGGTCTATATATCATCTCTCTCTCTCTCTCTCTCTCTCTCTCTCTC